>NC_073228.2:102917954-103220984 GCF_029281585.2 Gorilla gorilla gorilla
GATGAGAGAGTGCATGATTAGAAAGCTCCAAGTGTTCTATCAATCACTTATTATTTCCAGAAAAAAAGGGACAATAATAGAAGATATACTGAGACAACATAACAGGATTTTTTTCTCCTATTTAATTTAAAATGTCAAATTACTTTTTAAAACCCTCTCAATTAGAAATGTACTCTGAAGGATAGCCAAAAAAAGTCCCTTTGAGCTGTATTTTATTGTTATTTTTAAGAAAATAGAAACCAAAGTTTTGGCTTGAAGACTTACCTAGAGTAAATCTATTCTGGCAGAAACCCAAACAGATACTAGAAGTTTCATATCAGAAAATGGGATTTGATTGACATCTCATTTGAAATCCATCGTGATAGTTTAAGAAAATCATTGAGTTAACAGAGAGTGCCTTGCAAAAACAGTACAGAAAAACCAAGGAACATTCCGAGACTCAGATTCCATGAGATAAATGTTAGAAAGGTAAATTTTGGGCAATGAGTTCAAGATACATGGCTTCATTATTTCTTTATTGACTCACTGGGATTACCCAGTATTGACCAGCAGCAGGAGTCATAGCTGGAAATGCATTCCCAAAGTCACTAGGTTATGAGTATTGCAGGTGCATGCGATCTGTTTGTTTGTTTTTAAGTGAGTTTGTATTTGCGGGCAGCCCTTGGGGACAATTAGAATTTTGGCAGCTGAGAAGGCAAAATGACTAACAGGCCCTGCAGCCAAAATAGCTTTACATAGAAATTCTTATTAAAGCCAATACTAAGTATACACAATTTCGTCTATGACTAAGATCCTAGAGATGGAAGAAACTAAAATTAAATTATTGGTTAGAATGACATTGCTATAAAAGAACATGGCAGTTGGCCCCCCGAAAAAAACCCCAAAAGTAATTATAAATGTAAGGTATCCTGACTGGGAGAAAATGCTACTTAGAGTTCCACAGAGGTCCTTTAGAACCCAGTATCATTCAACATTTTTATTAAAAGCTGTGAGTGGAGATGTTAATACTAATCAAACTTATAAATGGTTAGAATTACAGTGTTTTAGAAAATTAAGATTAAAGTCGAATATGAGCATGAAAAGTTTGAGAAATGGGTGAAAAATGATAAAATGCAACGTTCAATAAAGGAAAAATGTGAAGTGGTTTACACAGAAAATGGTGAGTACTACAAAACACTAACAAGAACAAAACACCGAAAAGTATGAGAAAAACGAAAGGTATCAATAATGTGTCACTAACACAAAAATGCTATATTTTATTCTTCATTTAAAATAGTATTTAATACATTGAGTGAATTTCATTTGCATCGCTTTGCTTTAGGACAAGTGAAATTTGAAGTTCATTGTGGCAGAATTATGTAATAACAGATAGTCCAATTACATCATTCAGAAGAGAATAGAGGAATTAATAAAAGGTTAAGAAAGAAATACCTTCATGGCAAAAGTCATAGAAAGTTAGGCCGGGTGCGGTGGCTCACGCCTGTAATCCCAGCACTTTGGGAGTCCGAGGCGGACAGATCACGAGGTCAGGAGATCAAGACCATCCTGACTAACACGGTGAAACCCCGTCTCTACTAAAAATACAAAAAATTAGCCGGGCGTGGTGGCGGGCGCCTGTAGTCCCAGCTACTCGGGAGGCTGAGGCAGGAGAATGGCGTGAACCTCAGAGGCGGAGCTGGCAGTGAGCCGAGATCATGCCATTGCACCCCAGCCTGGGCAACAGAGCTAGACTCCATCTCAAAAAAAAAAGAAAAGAAAGAAAGCTGATAGTCCAGAAAAAGAAAAGGCAGCAAAGGGGAAATTGTAGAACTCTTGAGTAATATATAAATAGAAAGTAGTAGTAAGTGTAATGGTTAAAAGACTTTTTAGAGCTATACATATGGGTTTGCATCTAATATGGTTTGGCTCTGTGGCCCCACCCAAATCTCATTTTGTACCTCCCATAATTGCCACATGTTGTGGGAGGGACCTGGTGGGAGATGATTGACTCAATCATGGGGGCGGGTCTTTCCTGTACTGTTCTCGTGATAGTGAAAGGGTCTCACAAGATCTGATGGTTTTAAAAGCAGTAGTTTCTCTGCACAAGCTCTCTCTCTTTGCCTGCTACCATCCACGTAGGATGTGACTTGCTCCTCCTTGCCTTCTGCCATGACTGTGAGGCCTCCCCAACCATGTGGAACTGTAAGTCCAATAAACCTCTTTCTTTTGTGAATTGCCCAGTCTTGGGTATATTTTTATCAGCATTGTGAAAACTGACTAATATATATCCTACCTCTTCAACTTCTTACCATGCACAAAAAAATAAAGACATGATTTAGTAAGTTTCCTCAATTCTCTAAATTTCCTCATCTGTAGAATATAGAAAATGAAGGTATCTAGGATTGGACAATTGTTGTGAGAATTAAGTGTGATGATACATTTAGTGCAGAGTTTGCATTGGTTTCTGGGTCTCATTTCCTTCATTAATTAATCAAATTTAGTTAAAATGATGCTTTTCTAAAGTCGAAGAGAGGCAATGCTAGAGTAGATCCCAAATATGAGTGTTTTGTTTGTTTGTTGTTTATTTTTGTTTTTAATTTTCTTTCCAGAAAAACCAAGGGAAGGAGATCACCAAATATAGATTATTTTAAGACCAAGTTATCCTTTCCCTCAAAATAAAGGGAATGTTCTAACTCAGGTTGCCAAATTTGCAGACAAAGCTTGTTTATGATATTTTACCTTTCAGGAGTGCCTTTTGTCCTTGGAATATGGATTACTCTTACTCTTTCTATCTTCTGTGCCTTAAATTAAACTTCTCAACACATTCTTTCCTACCTAAACCCTGTATATTCTCATCTTTTCTCATTCCAAGATACATATAATCTGCAGTCTACTTTTTTTCCAGCCTCTTCCCTTAAAGGTCCACATTTCTTATCACTTCTCTGACCACTTTGATCAAACTTTGGCTTTCCTGGATGTCATATGAAATATGAGATATTCTATGAGGGTTGTTGAGAGGACTTTGGGAGAAATCTAGACCAAGAACCTGTAATGTTATAACTAAACACACCATTCCACGTATTTTATTGTATGTAGTTATCAAAAATATTTTCATGTAACTTTAAGAGAATTTACTAAAGAAAGGTATAATTTTCCTAATTTAATGTACATCTAAGTGTCTAAAAGGGAGAGAACACATCATATATGTAGATAGGTGTGAATATGAAGTCAATCATGGTAAGCGCCTTGCAGTCTTTCATGATTCATGAAGCCTATCACTGAGATACAGGATATCTGGTGGCAGGTGAAGGCTCCAATTTTGTTGAAATAGATTGTTTAGTAATGTGAAGGCTGTTAAAAATGAAACTATTTATATAATAAAAAGAAAATAATTCATTGCCTACATCTGTCTGCTGAAATTTAATAAAAATTGGTTATTCAAATGACATATTTTTACATGCAATGTGAGAATTCAGGGATGGATGCAACAAACACAAAGAAATAATGGAGAAATTCTCACTAGGAGTTCGAACAAATCTTAAATTTAGTAAGTCCAAAAGTAAACTCGTGCTTTTCCCCTGACAATGTTTAACTTCATCTTAGCCCTGTGCTCTCACTTGCTTGTGTTCAAATAAATGGGGAACCACAAAGAACCATCCCGCCCTTTAATATTCCAAGATAACCCATCTCTACCTTCCTTAATGACTCAGTTAAGAGCCCTCTCAACTCCTTCTCACCACTCTCAGAAGATAACCTGGTGACATCTTGCCTATCTGCCCTTCATGCAAGGCCTCTTTTCTTATCTTTGAGATCATCCTAGTTAATGAACTATCTCCCTATTACAACAGACTTTATAAAACCACCCCCTTAATTGTCTGGTGCATTTTGTCTAGAAAAACCTATTTCAACTCTTAGTTGATGGCAATTCCAATTTTTTTTCTTTTTTTTCTTTTTTTTTTTTTTTTGAGAGAGGGTCTTATTCTGTCTCCCAGGCTGGAGTGCAGTGGCACAGTCACAGCTCACTGCAGGCTCAACCTCCCTGGGCTCAGGTGATCCTCCCACCTCAGCTGCCCAAGTAGCTAGGAACACAGGTACACACCACCATGCCCACCTAATTTTTGTTTTTTGTGGGTTTGGTTTTTTTTTGTAGAGATGGGGTTTCACCATGTTGCAGAGGCTGGCCTTGAACTTCTGGCTCCACCTTGGCCTCCCAAAGTGCTAGGATTACAGGTATGAGCCATAGTGCCCAGTGGCAATTCCATCTTGATGGCAGCTCAAGCCAAAACCCTGGAAGTCATTCTTGACTCCTCTTTTTCTCAAGCATCCCCATCCAATCTACCAAGGAATCCTTTTAGTTTTAACCTCAAAATACATCCGGAATCCTATCACTTCTAACCAATTCCATTGCTAACCCTATGGTTTGAGCCATTACCATCTCTTGCATAGATTATTTTAAAAACCACCCCACAGGCCTCTCAGCTTCCACTATTGCCTGGCTATAGTATATTCTCAACAAAATTACATGAATGAACTAAAATTCAGATCATGGCATTTATCTGCTCAAAATTCTCCAAAGGTTACCAACTTCAGTCAGAGTTCTTACAATGGCTTAGAAGTTCTCTATGTTGTGGTTTCTCCATGACCTCTCTGAACTCATCACCTACGAGTCTCACTTGAATCTGACAAAACTAGCCTCTTTTCTCTGTCTTGAATAGCCAAGCATGCTTCCACCGCAGAATCTTTGCACTGGCTATTTCCTCTGACTTAAATTCCCTTTTTTCAGATAGCTACATGGATCACTCTATCACCTCTTTCAAGTGTTTGCTCAAATGTCACTTTCTCAGTGAAGGCCATTCTAACCACCCTTTCAAAACTTGCACATACAAACTGGCATTCTGCATCCCGTTATCATGTCCTATTTTTCCCAAAGCACTTTACACCTTTTAATATATTATAGAATATCCTCATGTCTATGATTATTGCCTATCTCCTCCTCTAGGAGGGAGAAGAATTTTTATGTTTTATTCATTAATGCATATCTCAGTTCCTCTTTTCTGTTTCATTGCTATATCCCTAGTGCCTAAAAGAGTGTCTGACACATAGTAGGTAGTTCACTAAACATCTGTTGAAAGATTGATTAGCCAAACAACTAACTGATTGGTTGAATGAATGAATAAATGAATATAATAATACTATCTGTTTAAAGTAATAATAAGTGCTGCAGCTGCAGCTGTGCACTGATAATCTGAATTATTTCCCATTCTGATTGTATTCAACTTTTTCTCAATACCCCTAGTTCTCTTTCCAGGCTCTGAATGTGGTAAGAAACCATTAGTATTGCTGTGTTTCTAGTACCATGGACACCACACATGCATTACCATAATCACACAGCCCTACACAGGAAAATAGTGAGGAAATGGCATAAGCTAAGCTGTGAAGCAGACAAGAATATGTCCATCAGATAATTCTGATTGTGAATTCATTAAAAACTAGAAGACTCCAATGACATCAGTTGGAGTGTATATCAAAATTATACTCTCAAGATCAAGCCATAGGCTGCTAGGCATTTAATCAAGCCAAGAATATTCATTCTTGACAAGTACTATATAAACTGGCAGAATGTAAATTGAGGAAATAAGAGACTCTTTAGCCCTCTCTTTTATTGAAAAGAGATTCTTGATTGGTCTAGGAGGGGACCACAGGATTAATTTAAAATTTGTAACAATAATTCTTAAGGCCTTTCTTTTAACTAGTTCATTTTCAATTTCCCTATTAATTACACTGACTTGATTTATCATTGCCTCAAAACTTTTATGACGAATCTCTGTGCATTTTAACATTAGAACTCTCCAGTAAATAATATAGAACAAAGAAGTCTAGTGGAAACAACTGTACTTTAGAATCAAAAAGACAAAGTTCAAACCCAGTACTAACCATTTATTGTGTATCTTTAGGAGGTTATTTTTAATTGTGGTAGGAACATTTAACATAAGATCTACTCTCTTGACAAATTTATAACTGTACAGTTTGTTAATTATAGGTACAATGTTGTACAGCAGATTTCTCGAACTTATTTGTCTTGCTCAACTGAAACGTTGTACCCGTTTGACTAGCAACTCTCCATTTCTCCCTCCCCCTGCCCCTGGCATCCAACTTTCCACTTTGATTCTATGTATTTGACTATTTTAGACATTTCATGTAAGTGGAATCATGCAGTATATGTCCTTCTGTGACAAATTTATTTCACTTAGTATAATTTTCTAGAGGTTCATCCATGCTATCACATCTTGTAGAATTTCCTAGTTTTTTAAGTCTCAGTAACATTTCACTTTACTTATACACTACATTTTCTTTATCCATTCATCCATCAATAAACATTTAGCTGTTTTCACATCTTGGCTATTCTGAATAGCACAGCAATGAACATAGAGATGATAATATCTCTTCAAGACCCAGATTTCAGTTCTTTTAGGTGGAAACCCAGTAGTGAGATTGCTGAATCATATGCAGTCCTATTTTTAATTTTTGAGCAATCTTCATACCATTTTTGATAGCAGCTGCACCATTTTGCATTCCCACCAATAGTGTGCAAGGGTTTCAATTGCTGCAAATCCTAGCCAATATCTTGTCTTTTTTTTTAATAACAGCCATTTTAACAAGTGTGAGGTGATATCTCATTTCTCTGATGATTAGTAATGTTGAGCATTTTTCACACACCTATTGGCTATTTATATGTCTTCTTTAAAAAAATATCTATTCAAGTCTTAAGCCCATTTTTTTGATAAGATTATTAGGACTGATTTTGCTATTGAAGTGTAGTTCCTTATATATTTTGAAGATTAACTCCTTATCAGATATATAGCTTGCAAATATTTTCTTCAATAGCACAGTTTGCCTTTTCACTTTGTTGACTGTTTTCTTTGCTGTGCAGAAGCTTTTTAGTTCAATGTAGTTCCACTTGTCTGTTTTTGCTTTCATTGTCCATGTTTTTGGTGTCAGATCTGTGAAATCATTGCCAAGACCAATCAGTAGTATAGAGCTTTTTCCCTATTTTTTCTTCTAGTAGTTTTACAGTTTCATTTCTTATGTTTACATCTTTAATTCACTTTGAGATGATTTTTGTGTATGTTGTGAGATAATAGTTCAATTTCTAACTTCCCATGTAGATATCCATTTTTCCCAATTCCATTTGTTGAAGATACCATTCTTTTTCCATTGTGTATTCTTGGCACCCTTGTCAAAGATAAGTTGACTGTATATTTGTTGATTTATTCCTAGGCTCTCCATTCTACTCCATTAGTATATATGTCTATTTTCATGTCAGTACCGTATTGTTTTAATTATTGTTGCTTTGTAATATATTTTATATTTATGTATTATATGATATATACACTAACATTTATATATTGCAATATATTGGACAGGTTTTAAAATCTTTCAACCTAAATTTTTTCATCTATAAGAACAATAATCTGTGCTTCAGAGAGAGGTTATGAGGATACACTTAGATCTCCAGGAACCAGACACCAAGTGGATTTAAATTAAATAGATTTAAATTAAATAAATGCCTCTTCGGTTCCTTATTTCCGGGCAGTTTGGAAACAATAAAAAAAACTCCTTCATTCAAATGCCAATTGGAATTAAAGGACTCTGCCTTAGATTGCTAAAAAGTCTTCTGGGTATGGTACTTTCTGCCATAGTTTTTTCCTATTCCTTGAACACTCCAAAATTGTTTTCACCTTGAGACATTGACCTCTACCTTGAATGCTTTTCCCCATTTTACTACATAACTATCTTGTACTCAGGCCTTAGCATGGGATCTCAGAAATTTATTTCCATTAACGGTGGCTCTTTCTCCCCCTTTTACTCTCTATCATAACACCCTGTTCCTTAAGCTCTATAGCATTATTGAATATTGACTTGTTTGCCTGCTTATATTTCCTTTTTTTATTTTTATTTTTTTTGACAGAGTCTCACTCTGTTGCCCAGGCTGGAGTGCAATGGCACCATCTCGGCTCACTGCAACCTCCACCTACGGGGTTCAAGAGATTCTCCTGCCTCAGACTCCCAAGTAGCTGGGATTACAAGCATGCACCACCACGCCTGGCTAATTTTTGTATTTTTAATAGAGATGGGGTTTCACTATGTTGGACAGAGTGGTTTTGAACTCCTGACCTCAAGTGATCCACCCGCCTCAGCCTCCCAAAGTGCTGGGATTACAGGCGTGAGCCACCTCACCGGGTTGCCTGCTTTTATTTCCACCACCAGAATGTACATTCATGGGAGCCTTGTTGAATTGTTTACAGCAGTATCCCCAGGACTTAGATTGCCAGGACCATTAGTCAGTGCTCAAAAACATTACTTAATGAAAGAAATTTAAAAATTTCTATTTGAGGATGAGTGAGCATCAGATTCTTTTTTGACAGGGAGCAAGTATGCTGGATGCTGACTGCTTACCAGGGGATGTAGGGGCAAGAAGCCCCATCCTCTCTGCTAGTCCCTACCCCCCAGGGCCAGGGGAAAAGGAAACTTCATCTATTTCACATAGAAGTCTGCACCAGTCATGCATTCCTCACATTCTTCATTGATGGACAGACCCAGCTGGGACAGCTGAAGAGCGCATTAACAACTCGATAGCAAGAGTCCAAACCTTAGAGAATCCCTTCCTCCTCCCAAGTTATCCTCTTCTTTTGAAACCAGCCCCACTCCTAATTCAGCCGGATTTCTGTCACATAAATTTCTGACAAACATGCGCTATTTTTATTCCTGAGTTCATTCTCAGGCTTGAGTTTAATCTTGCTTCTGGAGCAAACCCTACCTGAGCCTTCTCATGTGGCTCAGACAATTTGAAATGATAAGACAATGAAATACAAGAAGATAAGAAAAAAAAAATTTAATATGTTTGTACTTGTAATTATTTGACCACTGATTTCTTGGTCCTATTATTTTTTCAATTTTGTTAAGTTGTGTTAAAACATATCTCCTTGGAAATTTTGCTAGTATTGGTAAGGTATAAATACCTATTATCTGTATATTAAAATATGCAGGGTTTTATAAAATGTAAACTCTTAATTAGGAGTATTGGCTATAAGAATCAAGAGTATTCAATTTCCCATATGTCTTAGATTTCATGGTACTTTAAGGATTGCTGCATATTCCATTCTGTCGTGTTTTTATAATATTCTTGCCATTGTATATACAGGTGAGTGCGGGAATACAGATTTTGCCTATGAAAGAAACTATGAATTATTGCAATAGGTCCAAATTGGTTCTCATATGGGCACCTTCAGTTATTTACTTCACTGAAATGGTTCTTTTCTAACTTCATGGAGTTCATTTTTATAAAGCAAATGTAATGGAGAAATATGGATATCTTTGGGATGTATAAACTGCCTCTTTAGACTTAAGATCTAGAAAAGACTGTATATGTGTGTGTTCGTATATCTGGGTGTGTCTACATGATTGCAACTGGAATAATTGGCAGATACAATGAAAAAAAGTCCAGTCCTTGCTGTTTTATGTTCTACTATTTTAAACTGTGCTGAATGGCTAAAATGTTTTCACTTTGGGTTTTTTTTTTTCCCTAAAAAAAATGAGACTTATTAGAAAAAAAAAAAACTAAGCACTGGAAAGGGAGAGAGGCCAAGGAAAGAGGGGTGTGTGTGTGTGTCTGTGTGTGTGTGTGTGTGTGTGTGTGTTTGTGTGTGTGTCTGTGTATAAAAGGAAAGCATGGTGAAGGAGCCCCTTCCAGCCCTTATTCCATGAATACAAAGAAGGAAAGATGCTGGAGCCATTTTTTCCTGGCCAGCCTGACAGAAAAGGAACCACTAAGCTGAAGGTACATGGAGGATAGGGGTCAGGTCTGTTTTATTCACTGTTGTATAATCAGTGCCCAATTACAGTGCTTAACAGCCGGGAAACATTTGTTGAAGAATGAAGGAATGAAGAGAGGGAGAGGAGAAGAGGGAGGGAGAGCTTCTACATGCCAGCCCATGATGGAAAGATGAAGAGAGAAAGTTCTTCATGAGAAGAGCTTTTCTAATACTAAGTGGACCAAAAATAAACCTTTTATCCTGCTACTTCTTTATAAATATTGACTTTACTAATTTAATGTGTATGCATGTGCCTTTTTCTTGTGCACATACGTAGGAATACTTTAGAACTGCAGGATTTCTCTTGAAAATCAGGCTTGCATTACTGATAGAATATAATAGTGTTCATCTTCTACAGGATATCCCTTTTTTTTCTTTTACTTTTCTTTGTTCATTGGGCTTGTGGTTAGACATTTTATTTTTTAAATTTGCAATTTACTAGAATTCCTTTCCTTAACTATCACATGAGCCAATCGTTCAAGACAACTGTCCTGTATCTTTGTTTGAGGGTGGGGAGGAAGCAAAGCAAATTCTCACCCTTTTAAAAGTACAAGTAGGTCTTAGATCTTCTGTTTTCACTCTATTTAAACACTGATCCTATAAAACAAAACAGAATTGTATGAACTTCAATGTTTAATTAAACAAACATTTATTAAATCACATCTAGAAAGCAACATTTTCTTCTAATATTATTTTATAAGTATTCTTTTTTTTTTCTTGAGATAGAGTCTCATTGTATTGACCAGGCTGGCCTCAAACTCCTGGTCTCAAGGGATCCTCCTGCCTCAGCCTCCAAAGTAGTTGGAACTGCAGGCTCATGTAGCCAAATGTAGCCCATTTGATATTCTGTTCCTTGCCAATAACACTATTAGTGCTACTAATATTTAAAATAGAGTAATTTATTAACAATAATAATTCTCAAACATTATGAGTAAACAAAGGAATTATTAAGTTAGGCATCAATCTGAAAATAATTTAGAGAATAATTTTTTAAAAAACATGCAAGAAAAGTAAAAAAAGGAAAACTAGAAAATGGATTCATGTGCTTCTTGATAATTAAGATAACTTCCACAATTGCAAATGAAAAAATACTTAGGAACATCAGGAGTAAGCAAGCTATGATCTTGACAACTGAAGGGTTAGATGTACACGTTAGCTGAATGTTCTAAAAGCTCAAGTGCTATCACCTTTTAGTGAATATTCAGAAGATGGTGCATATACATGTTGTATCAGCAAAAAGTTTCTTTATAGTCAATAGAAAAATGCTAAGTCAACTTTACTGAAAGGGGACTTTTTGTCCCTTCTCTATTCCCAACTTTGTTCTATTTTGCTTGATGTGACGAAAAAGAAAGATCAAGGCCAGGCGTGGTGGCTCATGCCTGAATCCCAGCAGTTTGGGAGACCAAGGCCAGTGGATCACCTGAGGTCAGGAGTTCGAGACCAGTCTGACCAACATGGTGAAGCCCTGTCTCTACTAAATACAAAAAATTAGCCGGGCGTGGTGGTGCATGCCTGTAGTCCCCGCTACTTGGGAGGCTGAGGCAGGAGAATCGCTTGAACCCAGGAGGCGGAGGTTGCAGTGAGCTGAGATTGTGCCATTGCACTCCAGCCTAGGCAACAAGAGAGAAACTCTGTCTCAAAAAAAAAAAAAAAAAAAAAGAAAGAAAAATCTAAATGAGGTAAGGTGGCAATGTTGTAAAGGATTGAGCAAGATTTTTTAACAATGGGGAGAAGAAACAAGCCATGTCCTTTTACCAATGAAACATCCAAGGTTTATTTAGAAATGTAAATGTTTTAGCATATTTGAATGAGGCAATGGGAGTGTTGAGATTGATACAACTGAAAGCAACAGAATACTGTATAACATTTTGACTATAGTTACTAACAAAGTATTCTATTCTTGAAATTCACTGAGAGTAGATGTTAATTGTACTCACCACAAAAAAAGATAAGTATGTGAAGTAATGCATATGTTAATTAGCTTGATCCAGTCATTCTACAATGTATACATATTTCAAAACACTATGTTGTATACCATAACTATATATAGTTTTATTTGCCAATTAAAATATAACTTCTGTTTTCAGAGACAGGGTCTCACTTTGTTGCCCAGGCTGGAGTGCAGTGACCAGACCACAGCTCTCTGTAACCTGAAATTCCTGGGCCCAAGTCATCTTCCTACTTCAGCTTCCCAAGTAGCTAGGACTACAGGCGTGTGCCACCATGTCTCCTAATTTTTTAAAATTTTGTAGTAACAAGGTCTTGCTATGTTCCCCAGGTTCATCTCTAACTCCTGGACTCAAGTGATCCTCCAGCCTTGGCCTCCCAAAGCACTGGGATTACAGGTGTGAGCCATCATACTGAGCCTAAAATATAACTTAAAAAAAAATGAAAGCAACAGAATTAGACAAGCTCACAATATTTTGCCACCACTATTGTTTAAGGAAACTTTTTTTCCCAAAAAAGTATCCCAAAAGGATACTTAAGAATCCTCTTTAATAGATAACTTTTAAAAGTGTGCATTGTATGAAAGCCAAGCCATTCTAAAATTCTGTTGTTGAAATTGAAGCAAGAGATTTGTAATTTAAAAGTTAGTGCTTCATTATGAGATTTTACCCTTTTTTTGCCTTCGTTGCATAGAAAGTTCTCAGACAACAGACAAGCTTACCCAGAGGGAGAACTAATGTTCAAGTTTCCAAAGTGGGTGGTGAATTGAAAATCATGAAAAATATTATGAAACTAAAGAAAAATTAAACGTATGATTTGATGAATGTATTTATGTGATGATTGACAAGTTAGCATCCAGGTTCCACTGAGCAATATTTACGGGAAAGGAGTGGAGGAAACAGGGAATTCTGGCAGCTTGTGCCTGCTATTTATGTACCGTTCAGCTTAGCAGGAGAGGGAGGAAGGACTGGGGCTGCATTAAAAAACATCCTCTGGGCTGGCTCACTGGGCTTGCTTTGAACTCTTGTTCATCATTATTTTATGCTGCAGCTTGTCTTTGTGTTGGTGGAAGGGAAAAGAAAAACACAAGAGACTAGCCTTTAGTTTCTAAATCAAAGCTGTGCTTTGCTGACTGCTGGAGTGGCTTTTCAAAAGCAAAACAAGTGGGGACATTAAAATTCCTTGCTTTTGTGAACCAGGAGCTGAGTTGAGTTTTTTTTTTTTCTTCTTTTTAAATTCTCAGATGCAAAAGGGTATGTTTCAATGTGTCTTACATTTACCTTGAAACAATCTCAGTATTTTTTTTTCCATTTGACTGGCACTTGGAGAAGATAAAGCAAGGTGAAAAAATACTAAGGAGGAACCTGCAGAGGTTTGGAGGAAGGGCGTTCATTGTCATCGAATTTAAGAAAGAGAAGGATATGTAAATTTTACTAATTATTGCCTCTTACACATCCTTTCTTGATAGTGACCCCAAGGTCCAAAGACGTTAAATCAGTTGCCTAAAGCCCAGACCCAGAAAGTCAGGACTAGACCTTCCTCTGTGGATTCCCACTCGTCCTCTTTACACTGCCCTATGCTGCCTCTAGCGTTAGCCGGAGAAACTGTAAGGAGGGGTTAGGGGAGGAGAAGGCAAAGAAAAGCTGGAGAGGGTCGTAGATTCTTGCCTAAGGAGGCAAGAAGTGACCTCCCTGAGTCAGGATACTTGAGCATCTGACTTGACTAAGAGAAGTAGCCCGCTAGTTCCAGGCGTTGAACGCGCCGATTAGCTGCCGCTGAGTATCTGGGATGTTTTTTGTTTGTTTGTTTTTCTCCTTTGGAAGATCAATGTAAGGTAGAAAGTTAATCGCTTTCTTCTTGCCCTCCACGCCTTCCACGCTGATCGAAGCGACCGTCCTCCCTCGAACATTTCGTGGGCTCATTCTTTGTAACACACTTGCTCTGGGCCTTAGGTGTCTCTTTAAACCCTCTCTCCCCTCTTTATTTCCAAATCGTTATCTTTGGCTTTCTTAAGCTGTAAAGGCACACTGGCACCTTAGGTGGTCAGGTAAGATCGCTGGATTCCTTATTTCGGCGAAAGTCCAGCGGACCATTCCCGCCACTGTACCCATTTTAGAAACACTTGGAAGACCCTTAAGGATCATTTACGGAGAGAAAGGGGTGCATTCTGCGGCTGCCGGCGGGCAGCTAGAGAACGTGGCGGGGGGCAGCGCATCTGGCGCCTTGGCCGGGGCGCGGAGTGGGAACAGCCCGCACGCGTCCGCTGCCGCCCTGCCTGGCGACGAGTGGCACAATCGCCCACCAGGAATCGGCCGGTGCCGCGGGTGGGCGAAGGCAGCGCCGCCGGCCCGGAGGGCGGCGCGGAGGGTGGCGCTGGCGGCGTGAAAGGCGTCTTTGTGCAAGATTGAGTGTGGTGGGGGGAAGGCGAAGAGAGAACTGATCCAGGACCGGGACGCGGGGGTCTGCGGCGCCCCTACGCCCCCAGCCGTCCGCAGTGCCGGAATGAGCCGGGTAGCGCCGGCAGGGGGCAGTGTGGTGATAGAGGGGTTGCCGGGGGGAGGGGAGGGTCTCTGTTCACCTCTATTTGAGGCTGACTGGGGAGAAAGCTGCCTGGAGGAAGCTGCTGCGGTGCGGGGGGCTGAGGGATTTGGCTCCCCGCCCTCTCCCCTAGATGGCGGAGAAATCGGGCTAGCTGGAAGGGCGCAGCTCCTCTCCCAGAGCTCATTCCGGAGTCGGAGAACTGGGAGAGCGGCCCCCGAGGCGGAGCCTCCCTCCCGCCCCGAGTCCTGCTGCCCCCCACCTGGGGGAGAGGGGCGGGCGCCGCGCTGCCTTCCATCCGCGCCTCGGCCGCGTGGCTTGCGGCTTATTTTCCCAGCTGGCAAGCGTCGCGCTGCAGACAAGGGAATGCCTGTGGTGAGTTGTTTATTTTGTTGAAGTTTGCGGTGGGCCCGGGGGAGGTGGGGGGCGAGCGGCAGGCAGCGGCCGGGACTGTTTTGTTTAGGTCTCCATCCACCTGTGTGGTATAAATCTGCCAGCCTCAAGGCGGCGGGGTGCCGGAGTGAGAAAGCTCTGACGCTCCTAAAAGCCCCTTTTCGCAACTTACAGATCTAGGACCACATTTGGTTCTCCACGCCTGGAACCGGCTAGATCCTAGTTTACGCTCACCCCGCCCTCCAGCCTCCCATCAACGCTTCCCGCACCCGCTGTGTGCAGGGCTGGCGCTCCGCAGACCAAACAGCGCCCACGACCCAGAGACAGCTGGCCACCGAAGTCCCTCCCCGGCGCCCTTCCCCATTCCTTGAGGATAGGGGAGCTGAGGTTTTCATGTAAAGGGCGCCCATGAAATTCGTGGGAACTTGTTCTGGCGTCTTCTGGAGTGGAGTTCTTTCAGGGGTTGCGGGTCTGCCCGGGACTACAAAATGGGATCCTGGGTTGGCTGGAGTTTCCCAGACTAGGCTGGAGAGAGGTCGGCTGTTGGCTCGCGGGAGAGCCCAGAGGAACCCCTTGGGCGATGGCAGTCAAGACCGGCGGCTGCGTTTGCCTGGAAGAAAAGCCTAAATACATTAGCGAGCTGGTAAAGCTTTTAAGGCCTTCTTGGGAGCGAGTGGCTGGCTAATGAGAGGTTAATTTTGTTTCGAAGGGAAGGCTGCACTGGTTTCCTGAGATAAATGGACAGGAAGCGCATTACCTCCGCGCGCTGGCAAGCGGCTCCCAAATGCTTTTTGCACCTGCCGTTTTGAGCGGTGAGAGCAGCGGCGGAGCCCGCAGGGATTGCGGGGGCCCGTTGTCTACGAGCGGGTGATGAGCCCCCCGCAAGCCACGGGCTCTCTCCCTCCGCGAGTGCATTGCTCACGCCAAGCTCTGGGACTCTTCTCTCACACCCAGGTCCTGCGTGTTCCGAAGTTCAGGGGCCCCCTGATCCCGCTGAGCCCCCTCCAGGAACGAAAGGGTTAAGAATGATGTAAGTACAGGCACTTGATTTCTCAAGTCGCCCGCTTGGCCCTCTTCCAAGTTGTACTTTCCTTATTTTCTCTCCTTTCCTTTCCTTTCCTTACTGTTCTAACGCTTTTTAATAAACTTTCACTCCTGCTCTGAAAAAAAAAAATGATGTAAGTACAAACCACGAGCTGCTTGACGCTGAGCTGTTGGACTCCGGGCTATTTCAGCCGCTGCTTTGGGTACACAGTGGCCGGGGAGCAGCCGGGGAGCCCTTACTCTAGAATGGATTGCACAAATCGCAAGCTTAGGTGATCTGTTAAGCAGTCAGAGATTCTCCTGTTAGATTTCTGGAAATGGAGACATATTAACTGGAGAACAGTTAAAAACATCACGTATAGGCTCAGGAAATGAAACTGCATCTTGTTTAGAATCCATTAGTGTTTCTGGCATGTGTTTTAATTCTGTCCACTTGCACATTCATGCCGTGGTATGCTTTGCTGGATTCTCTGGATGTACTGTTCAGGTCTCCTCCTTCCTTTCTGAAAACAAAGAGGAAGGGAGAAAGAGTACCAGTGGCAAGAAACAGGGTGGATGTGTGAATTACACAAGTCATCAGTCACTTCATGATTTTTTTCTGATTAAAACATAAAACTTTTATAAGTCACCGATTTTTTGTTTGCGTTCTAGCTCCCTCCCCGATTTTTCTTTGTACAATCTAAAATCGTTTGTAACTTGCAGCTCACGGGCTTGAGGAGTGGCTGCGGTGTAAGCGACTATTCACTACGCTCTTGCTGTCCAAGCCAATTCCTGATCTTGTGAACAGTACGAATTTACCCGCGAGTGTGTCAACTGACCTATGTCTTGAAAATAGGAACCACCTTGCGGTTTAATTGTGAAAATTAGCATTTTCCTCTAGCGGCTGAACACTTATGCAGCAATAAAAAGTGAATTGTTAGGCTTATAAATCTCGAGCTTGTCAAATTTTACAACACAGGAGCAATAAAGCACCTTATAGAGATGAAGTTTTTCCTCTGAAGAACAGTTCCGTTTAACGACACCAGGATTTGCAATGACTCGAGGACGCCCTCTATTGATAGGAAAATCTAGAGCACCCGTGTACTTAGGAACAGGATATAGGGGGAGGGGAGTAAAAAATCAGAAAGTCACGAATGGAAAGACCCAAACCAAACAGAAATTATTGATTCTTAACTATTGAGTATATGTTTTGAAGTATGATCAATAAAGTGAGATGCTGCTTTTATAGGGGTCGAATTAAATCTTGGGTTAAGAGAAAAAAAATTTAGTCTTTGTTAGCCAATACTTTGAAAATCAGTATTATGTTTGATTACTTTTTTAAGATGCTTCTTAGTATGTCATGAACTGTATCTCACTAATTATATGAAGTAATTGCAAGATAGTAAATTTTTGCTCTAATAATACTTAGTCCGCAGCAATTATCTAAAAATGTCATATAACTTCCTCCCCAAAAGTCATTTCTCCAGGCAACTGTGAAGCTATTATTAAGCATATTATGGATATACACAGGCTTGGATTATATTGTGGATAGTGAAAGGTGTGTTTACCCCTTAAGTCATCATAGTATGTAACAAGTAAGTAATGAAAAGTTACAGTAAAAACAGATAGGCATCCTTCATTAGGGACCTAGTGGTTTGGGCAATTCAAAATGTGTCTAATGAGTGAGCTGGTGAGACCGAAGGTTTGCCCCTCAATTATCCTAGTCCATTGATTAGCTCATTTAAACATGTGTGGAATATCAGCATGTCCGTGGTTGATAAGAAATTCCTAATTAGAGATTCTGAGTAACATAGCGGGTACAGTTGCCAACTACGATTTGGATGTTAGTGGATTTTAAATGGCAACCCTGTGCTGTTTGGGGAAAGGCAAAGGCGAGGGCGGTATCAAGTGTCTCTCAGCCTTGAGGTCATTCTTGAGATTAGATACCACTTCACACCTACCGATAACAAATTGGAATCTATCATCAGTCTCATAACTGCTTTTCTTTCTCCACTTGGCAGCCTCTTTCTTTGTAGACAATTGTATTTTTCCTCACTTTCGGACCCATCCGATCATAAAAGGAGAAAGTGAGCTGCCATTGAATTAATCCGTAGAAATTTGTGGAAAATTTAAATAATCTGTAGAAATTTGTGAAAAAGCCACTGAGCAACAACAAATCGTGGCATAATTACACTGCATAAAAACCCACCACTCTCATTAATTACACTGTAACCGAACGTTGAAGTTTGCCCACTCTTAGACCTCTCCTTGCCGCTTTCAGGAAGGGAAATGTCAAAGAAACTAGAACACCTGAGCCTCGCACAGCTGCCAGCGAATTCCGGCGGCAGTTCGCGGGTACCTTCCCAGCCCATCCTATCTGCTCCGGACCGCGGGTGACATTCAGATTTCCAACACCGCCCCGAGCTTGCTTTACCAGACACCCTCAAACGACTTGGAACGCGGTTCCGCAGATGTGATTGGCTGAAAGGGGACCTGCAGCGCGGCGCTCTGTAAAAGCGCCTGCTTCCTCCAAGGAGGTGGAGCTGAAGCTGGCAGGGCCAGCGCAGGGAGGGGTAATTAAATTTAAAAAAAAAAACTTGGAGGGAAGATGAATCGGATCACATTAATTCAAGGAGAGGTCAAAGGCCGGTACCTTTGTAACGCCGGCGAGAGTGAGACTTGCGGTCGCCCATTTCTGTTGGGCGCGAGGAAACAGTAAATCGCAGAAGGGCGTAGAGGGGGAAGGAAAGGGAGCGCGAGGCAGCTTGCGGCGCAGGAGAGAGGACTTGCAGTCGCTGGACAGGGAACTCGAATTACACTGAGCGGGCGGGGGAGAGGGCCCTCTGGGTCCTGCGATTGGCAGGCTGAGTCGGGCTGACGTGCGGTCACAACCAATGGGGAGGAAGGGAGGGACGCGGCGGGGGATTATGGCGTCGTGGATTGGCGGGCACAGGGCGGGGCGGGACGGCAGTGCGGGACTGAGATTGATCGACCGCGGGGGCTGCCGCGCAGAGATATCCGGGCCTCCGGCGGGTGCTCGCTAGGGCTGGGCTAGCTGTTTGCAGGTCCACGCCCGCCGAGCCCACGCTGGCTGGGGCCGGGGTGCCGGCGCGCTCGGGACTCGTCTCAGCAGTCGCTCACCGTCTTTGTGTCTTCTCTTCCGCCCCTTTCCCTGCTTGCCGCCTCCGGCCGCCACGATGCCCCTGCGCCCCGCTGCTGCCGCCGCGGACTGGCTGCGCCGGCTGCGCGCTGCTTGCTGCGGCGGTGGTGGCGCCCCATCTGCTACACGGGCCTGAAGAAGGAAGAAGAGGAAGCGAAGCGCGCCCCCCGGCCCATGCCGCAGCCACGGGCCCAGACCCGCCACGGCGTCCGCGCCGCCGCCCTCGCCGGAGCCCACGAGACCTGCATGGACGGGCATGGGCTTGAGAGCAGCACCTTCCAGCGCCGCCGCTGCCGCCGCCGAGGTTGAGCAGCGCCGCCGCCCCGGGCTCTGCCCCCCGCCGCTGGAGCTGCTGCTGCTGCTGCTGTTCAGCCTCGGGCTGCTCCACGCAGGTAGGACGGGAGCGCGCGAGGGGAGCCAGCCCCGGGGCCTAGGGCTTTGTTCCCAAACAGCCCCAGGTCTCGAAGGCGTTCGCCGGGGCGGAAGGGCGGCGTGGCGCAACGGGAAAGGCCTCCCGAGCCCCTGACACGCACCTCTGTCGGGCTCCGGGCCACAGTAACGCGGCCACCCACCGGGCGGCCGCCGGGCGCAGAGACGAGCCTTCTCTCCACCCTCCCCGCCTTCGGCTCGGACCGCTGACAAATCTCCCCTCCGACAGCCGCTTATCAAACATTTAGCGGGCGGGGGCCGCGCGCCCGAGACAAATGTTCCGGATGCTTTATTGCTCTCTGCGCTGGTGTTTACTGAAAGTCAGGCTCGGATCAGGTTTCCGCCGTCGCAGCCGCCTCGGAGGGAGACGAGGAGCCTCGTGCTGCTTTTCTGGAGTTGGGGGTGGCGGCGAGGCGAAGGAAGCACACCAGATGGAAAGATTTTCACCAGATTTTGCAAACCTGGGAGTTAATCTCGAAGTAACGTCAACTTTTTTGAGCAGGGATTTCTTTCGTTGTGGCAAAAGCTGCTTTTAATTCAGCGATCAGCCTCCCGGGAAAAGCTCGTGTTTTGTGACTAGCCGGGTGTCTTCGGGCTCCGTGAGGGGTTGACAGATAACCATGCTGCCTTCTGGAGGTGGGCGCTTCCCCAGCCTTGAGGAATATGTTCCTAGGGAAGTAAGCCTGCAAATGAGCCTTCTACCGTGTGATACCTATTTTTCTTTTTAAAAAATCGTTTCATGAAAATCCAGGACGCTCTTCACACTACTTTTTTCTAGGAATTTGCCTAGACAAAGGATTTTTTTTAATGCTAAGGTTGAAAGGGGCATTCTCTTTTAGTCTTGAGAACAAACAGAGCATTAGATAAGTTTCTTTTCCTTCCAGACCTTTTTTGTCCTGTATATATGAGACACTTCACAACGTTCTGGTCTGGAGAATCCTGAACTTCGATGCCACCCAACTGTGCGGAGTAATTTTTACTTATTATACCATACCCGCCATGCTAAAAATCAGGGAGGTCTTTTAAGTAATGGGGGGGGAAATGTGACATCTGAGAAGACTTAATTTACTTTGCGTAGCTTTGCATTATGATGTAATAGCTGCTTTTTAACACCGACAATTAGGGAAAAGACGGCTTAATAAAAAAGTGTAATAGAAAGTTTTAGGATGATTACGGTTTTCAATTAGTAACCTAAGAACCTTAGAAAATAGTGTCAATCTGCATGTGGTTACGTGGAAAATTTTTCTTGACATGTTAAAAGATATATTCAGGAGTGTTTGTGCGAAAAATATGTGTCCATAATACCAAAATGTAAGTTTCATGAAATGGAAATTGTGCTAGGTGGGATTGTGTCCCCCTTGGCTGCTTGGATATGGTTTCCCATAGTTGCCATAGGATCCTGTGACAGAATTGGAATGTGGTCCCAGAAGGTTTCTTTGCTAGCCCGTGAAAGGCATGCTAAGTTGGCTTAAAGGTTTAGAAAAGTAGGGTGTCTTCGTTCAAGAATTTGGAATGTGAAGCTCTCAGTATCTTCATGTGTCCTCGTTTAAGTCACCATCAGATTCAGCCCAACAATGTGGTAAGCGATTTCTATGGACAACTTGTTGGAGTGAAGCGATTAATCCTGTTAAAGAAAAGAACGCTCCTTTTGAGAGATTTCTTTGAAGAGTGGTGCTATTTAAATGCCCCTGTTGTTTCTCAGAGAAGGGAGCCCAGCAAGAGTGCCAGTGCTCTTTGCAGATGGACTACTATATGTTTTATGCCTGGATCCTTATCATCTGCCTCAGCACCCCATATGGCTCCACATTTCACTTAATTCAGCTTCAGAATACCTCATTTCTTTTATTATAAACTGGTGATTGTGCTGCAGATTCACACGTGTAGTCCTGGTGTTAAAGAAACTGTCTTGAATGGTGAGGTCTTTATGTCTGATTCATTCAGAAATGATGAAATGAAAGCTCTAGACCCACAAATGCTTTAGCATGTTCAGTAACTGGTATGAAAATACTGTCACACTGATCACAGATGATCTGACCCAAAAATAGAGAAATCTGTAACTGCAGAGTTTTAATTCTGCCCTTGGGGAATGAAAAGAGTATGAAAAGAGTACCTTTAGTTGCTTTATTTTATTTTTTTTAAGCAAACCTCTGCAATTCCTGAATGGAGATCCAATATGGGAGTTACTTGCTTACTCATACACTTCATGGCCTTCTTGGCTACATCCTTGAGATTGTTTCTGCTCCGCATTGTCTTGGCATTTTGACAGGAGGCTTACTTTACCGCCTGTAACAGGCAAAGTGCGTTGTCGTTATAAATTCATGAAGCCTGGATATTTCTGGGTGTATGCTACAAATTAGTCATTATATAGAAGCCCACAAGGCAGCTGAAAATGCTGACCCAGTCGCACTTTCTATTTAGCCCTCTTCGCTCCCATCATCTCTGTAGCAGAAGGCTGTTGGAAGCCTTAGCCAAAGCAAAAGAACCCCGGGAGATCTGTTTGATTTGAGATTTGTTTAAGCAGTCAGCACCTACCTGCTATGAAAAAGGGAAAGGTTTAGGCCGGGCGCTGTGGCTCACGCCTGTAATCCCAGCACTTTGGGAGACTGAGGCGGGCAGATCACCTGAGGTCGGGAGTTCAAGACCTGCCTGACCAACATGGAGAAACCCTGTCTCTACTAAAAATACAAAATTAGCCGGGTGTGGTGGCGCGTGCCTGTATTCCCAGCTACTGGGGAGGCTGAGGCAGGAGAATCGCTTGAACCTGGGAGGCGGAGGTTGCAGTGAGCCGAGATCGCGCCACTGCTCTCCAGCCTGGGCAACAAGAGCAAGACTCCGTCTCAAAAAAAAAAAAAAAAAAAAAAAAAAAAAGAAAGGAAAAGGTTTGGGGGGTTGCAAGGAAGGTATGGAAAGGGAGCTGGGAATCTAAATTCCACTTTTCTTTCCTTCTGAATGGTTCCATCTGCATTTCCATACTGTTCGTTTGATATTTTATGACTATTTGAAATAATTATAAAGAAACGTATGCTCGGATAGATTTTATAGACCATAAAAAGAACAAATAGGCACTGCAAGTTTAGCGGGAAGTTCTTGTGCTGTCATTTATCCGTAGTCTTAAGAGCTCTTCATTACTGAGATCTTGGCCCCATATTTATTTTCTTGCTTTCTGTGTATCTGATTTTAAAAGAAAAGAAAATGCAATAGCTACTTAAGTCTTTTTTTCAGCCATCAAGTACTGTCATTACAGTTAGGAAATAAGAGGAGACGTGACCTGTGATGGAAGAACAACAAGTTTTGAGGGAAGGCACCACATCCTGGCTTAATGATGCTAGCTGTTTTATGATTCTGCCAGAACAAGCCCTTTAATATCCCTTTGCCTTGGATTTTCCATCTGCAAAATGGCTTTAACGCCTTTTGGGGTTGTTTAGTTGGTTAATTTCTGTTTTGGTTTGATTTGAGTTCTAGTGAAAAATAGCTGAAAATTATTTGATCTGCTTTGGAAAGAGAAATTCAGTAAATACTTGAGCTACTTTTGTCAGCTTTGGAATGAGCAAACATAAAGTAGATTCCACACAAAGATGTTTTTGTAACTTTTTTTTTGAAAGTATGATTTGATGATTGCTGTAAATCCATAGCTCCAACATATTAAAATGTTTTAATCTTTGACTCAGGTTAAAGTGAATACCAAGCCTAGACTATATAGTATTTTCCCCTTTTTGACCCAAACACACTTTCTCTGTATTTAGCCCTCTTCCCTCCCATCATCTCTGTAGCAAAATGCTGTTGGAAGCCTTAGCCAAAGCAGAACCCAAGAAGATTTGAAATTTAAAATTTAAAATTTAAAATTTTGCAAATTTAAAAGTGGTGACAGAGTTGTCTTCAGAAGTTGTCTTCTCCCACCTGTTTCTCCCAGCCAAAGCCCAGAAACAGAGCTTACAAGCTACTAAATTCAGATTTAAGAGCAGTTTACTAGTGAAAATGTTAAAATAGCTTTCTAAGACAATATTAGGCTAAATTTTAAGTCTTTATCAGATGGAGTTCCCTAAATCTTGATATCATCCTGAAGTTTATTGCATCCACATCTTGAAATAATTATGTATTTAATAATAATCTACTGGCCCTGAATTTTTTCCCCCATCCAGAATACAAATCATAAGATATTTACTGTCTGGAAAAGAATACAAAGTTCGTCTTAGAATAGCTTCCTCATTTCTCAGATGAGGACCCTTACATTTAAAGAGATTAAGAGACGTCTCCATAGTTTAAAGACCTATAAAGATTTTATGTAACACAAATATGTGTTACAGTTCATTTATATAAAATTTGCAGTTGATGACAAAGAACAGTGTCTCTTTTCACTAAGTCTGTTGTTCCCATTTTATGGAACAGAATATTAAATTATTTGGGGACACACAACTGACCTAGTATTGGTAGTTTTTGTGCTTTAGGAGATTTTATAAATTTTTGTTTGAGAAACTAGTGGTAAAAAGCATCATTTGGAAATTGATTTTTTTAAAACTAATAGGGCAGTGATACTTTGGTTTTTCATAATGTTTATATGAATTGTTTTTATTTAGTGTGCTTTTACTTATGATCTGCTTGGGAGCTAGGATCCTAGGGTAATGGAGATAGACAGTAAGGAAAAAGTAAATATATAGCTTGGTCAAGTGAATCTTGTTTTTTTTTTTTTTTCTTAGAGCATTTACATTTTGTAGAAATTAGGAAATTGTGTCAGTTTATTTACAGTTTCTTGGTAAACGTGCCTCAGGAGAAGTAGAATGACAGTACCTGGATTTTTTTTTTTCTTATTCTGTAGCCATACAGGTAAATCAAGTAAAGGTGTTTTAACTAATTATACTATAATTTAGGATTTTACACCTTCCTGAAGTGGGGAGGTTTTAACCATGGTTTTGTGCCTAGTGCTGCTTTTCTAATGCTTTCTGAAGGAAGTTATGCAATTTTGGAAAATCAAAACAATGTTCATGTTTTTGGCGTAACCTTAGAGTTATCTTTTTCAAAACCTATAAACAAATAGCAACATTGATAAAATATTTTATTTACTATTCCTTGTAATCTCAACCTGTGATCACTGGACTAGACTCATGTTCACGCACAGTGGCTCATGCTTTAAAGTTGTAAGTTAACTAATTGCATGCAGTTTTTCTTCCAGTGGCTTAGTTTGAGAAAGACACAGGAACACAATGAAACCCTGTATCTGAAGGCTTCTTAAAATCGGAGTACAGTGTATAAAATAGAACAAACAATTCCCAAAGAACAATGTGATTTTCTCATGTAGCTCAGGAAGTTATGAAGAGTTTACAAATGTTTGGTCTTATCTTCTTTCCCATAGGTGACTGCCAACAGCCAGCCCAGTGTCGAATCCAGAAATGCACCACGGACTTCGTGTCCCTGACTTCTCACCTGAACTCTGCCGTTGACGGCTTTGACTCTGAGTTTTGCAAGGCCTTGCGTGCCTATGCTGGCTGCACCCAGCGAACTTCAAAAGCCTGCCGTGGCAACCTGGTATACCATTCTGCCGTGTTGGGTATCAGTGACCTCATGAGCCAGAGGAATTGTTCCAAGGATGGACCCACATCCTCTACCAACCCCGAAGTGACCCATGATCCTTGCAACTATCACAGCCACGCTGGAGCCAGGGAACACAGGAGAGGGGACCAGAACCCTGCCAGTTACCTTTTTTGTGGCTTGTTTGGAGATCCTCACCTCAGAACTTTCAAGGATCACTTCCAAACATGCAAAGTAGAAGGGGCCTGGCCACTCATAGATAATAATTATCTTTCAGTTCAAGTGACAAACGTACCTGTGGTCCCTGGATCCAGTGCTACTGCTACAAATAAGGCAAGTATACCTTCTTTTTTCCCTCTCCCTACTCAACTTTCAAAAGATGTTTGATTCTTCAGATAACTTTTGAAATGTGCTATAAAGGGCCTAGTTTAAAAGGAACTTCTTTTTGAAAAGCAATTAACAGTTGATAAAGGGTTAAATAAAAATTATTTAGTAAGGAATTTCTTATTGGAATGTAAACGTGGTTCTAATTTTAAATAGACAGTGATATAAAGAATAAAAAGTGAACAGTGAAATTGAGTTCTCCAAGGAAAAGGCAGACCTGTTTAGTAAAAAAAGGATGCTTTTTTCAGTGATGTCTTTTTTTGAGTGCGTATGGGTGTGACTCTTGAAGAAATCCATGTTCAGATTTATCAGATGATTGAAGTGGGTGTTCTGAATAAAGAAAGCTGTGAGGCCTGAGGCAGCGACCTGTCAGGAAACATATTTTATTGGAGATTTGGAAGCTATAGTAAAACATAATGGCAATAAGCCAACTTCCCAGTGGTAAACCCACAGTGGTGGTTTAGTTACTAACCTCTTGATGACCGAGGAGGTTAATAATTGGATATTGCAGAGCAGCAGTATGTAACCTGTGTATAATCTCAGGGCCTCAGGTTAACAGTTTCAGTCAGAAGCTAAGAGAAACACTGACAAAATTTAGCTTACCATGACTAGCTGCCAGTTTATGTGGTCTGTGTTCGTTTGTTTTAAAGAAACTAATACTGTACAGAGATCTTTGACGCCAACTTCAAGGCACCAGTGTTTAGTGCAAGCAGGTAGAGAGGACCTATGAACTAGGTTTCTAATTGGCAGTCAGTGCTAATTCAGCCATTAGTAAGTAAAGTCACTTTTCCACTAAAATAGTGTCCCGACTAACCACCTCCTTCCGTGTCTTTTCCAGCCACAAAACCACACACATAGACCATCTCATCTTGCTTTATTTCTTGCATTTATTGTATCCAAAAAAATTGGTTTAGTTTTTTATTGTAATTGACAAGACTCAAGCTTTTGAAATACTTAACGACTGTTCTCTTGATCCCAGGACACCCTCCCCTGCGTCTAAACATGTGTGGCATACTTTTTAAATAAATTAAAGCTTATTTTACTTGGCATTTTGTGGAGGGAATTTTACAACACCTCGGGAGATATCTGC
Organism: Gorilla gorilla gorilla; assembly: GCF_029281585.2. Lineage (NCBI taxonomy): Eukaryota > Metazoa > Chordata > Mammalia > Primates > Hominidae > Gorilla > Gorilla gorilla. The sequence goes on from NC_073228.2 coordinate 102,944,293, forward strand.
AGACACCCTGGGGTGTCACAAATTTAAGACCAGAAGTCATTGCCCTAAACAAAGACGACTGTAACACTGGTCTAGACATCTTAGGGGAACTCCAAAATGTTTATACTTCAACTCTCAGTAAAAGCTCAAGCTTGTCTTTTGCCTTACCAAATTCCATATCTCAAAATAAGCTTTTCTCCCTCTGGTTTTTGTATGTACGCAAATCATTTTTTTATAAATATCTCAGAATATGTATTTGCTATAAGTTATATATAAAGTTATAGAATTATGAAGTTATAAGAGAAACGATGGCCCCAAATCCATCATTACTGCAGAGTCATATGGCACATGAAAGCTGGGAATAGTCTTTGGGTAACTGAAAGAAGGCAGTCCATTGAGAATGGAAAAAGTCATCAATTGTGCAAATAATTGAGGACTTGGCAGAGTAACCTTCGAACAAAACTATAGAGATTAATCAGAGCTTGTACATGGGGAAATACTCATTCTCTTCACAGGAAGCAGTATTCAAATTTTATTCTTCATGCTTTCCATCCAGTCATGTCACTTCTGTTATTCAGTCTTTCAGAATTCTATTGTTACTGATTATGGTGAAAATATGTGGGGGATAACCTTATGAATATTGCTATATATATGGAACAGTTTACACTGAAGTATTTGAGATCATTTTATTTCAGTTGAATTCTGTTGTAATTTTTAGCAAATAAATAAAAAGGACAATCTTGTTTTCTCCCTCAGTTTGGAATAAGGATCAAATGTTTTACCCATTCAAAAAAAGTTGGAGAAAGTGGTTCTCTGACATAAATTCAAGTAGATGATGAGAATGCTTGGTCTTTAATTGCACTATTGGAAAGTATTTTCCCACATCTGGTGACCATGCTGTTCAGCAGCAAACTATTCTGTAGCTCATTTCACAACCTCTAGGAGTTGTTGGGTTTGGTTCCCCATCCCCCTTCTCTTTGTAACTCTCTCCAAAGCCCCATAAGCATCTGGAAGGTTGCTCTTGAAGACCTGTCTCAATACTAGTATGACATGTGCTGGTGAAACCAAAGAAAGGCCTAAATCTTGCAATACGATTTCCTTTTACCCAGCCAGGACAAAAATAAAACCTTTAAAAACCTTAAGCACAAAAAAGTGGTGGTGATAAAAATAAAAACAATAAGAGGCATAAAAGTGCTTATAAAATAAGTTCTAAACAAGATCTGAAATTTTCCCTTAATGTCTACCACCATACTTTCTTTAAAAAATCTTTTGAAAAATTTTTTCATGGAAATCCCAGCTTTACTGAGAATTTAAGCAAATGCATAGACCAGTTGTTGGGTAACCTAGTACTGTGCCTTGTAGATACCAGATCATCCTTGTGTGGTCAAGTGTTTTTAATAACCCACGTGCTCAGTGCCACTAGATTGAAAGACTGATGTCATTGGCTAGCTGGCCAGCTGTGATACTGAAATTTTCGGAAACATCCATTCATTTCGCTCCCTTTAACACTGCACTGAAGCACTAGACCCCAGGGTGTTTTGCTCAATGAGGCTACTAAGACAGCTTCTCAGTCCTGGGAACCTGGCCTCTTGAGCAAGCCGTCTTCAAGCCCAACTTTGTGAGCTCTGCCTGTTCCTAGGTACCCCCCTTTTCCTTATCACAAAAAGACAAAGTGGGGGAAAAATCTAAACACCATAGAATGAAGTGAAGTCACCCAGGGCCATGTATTAGCTAAGCCTTTTCTTTTTCTCTACATGGCAAGCAGTGAGTTCAAGGCAGACATGCCTGCGGTGCTTAATGATGTTGCCTCATCTCCCCTGGTCTACTGTTTTCTTCCCTACCATGGCCCTCTCCTCCCCTTCCTTGGGAAAGGTGGGGCTTGTTTTCCTGTTGGTCATGGTGTGCACAGGTATGCTTTCTCAAGGCCTCTGTGTTTTTAGTTTTGCCCTCTGCCTGCCTCCCTCTCTTTGGAGGAGCCTGTGCCAGTTGGCTACCTTGCCAGGTAGATGTGTTTCTGAAGGGGAAGCCAGGGCTGGTTTTTCATCTCTCCACCCCGGGGGCTGCAGGGGTGTCTGGCACACACACGTACCTCGGCTGACATCCACATCAGCTCTGGGCCATCTTCCCCACCTTTGGCTGTGAGAGGCGGCTACAGGCATGTAGGCACTCAGAATGAGATGAGAAGGACAGGCTCTGAACTGGCAGAGTTAGCTACACTGAGAAGAAAGGCAGGTTTTGTTTTGCAGGAGGAAGTAGCCCACCCTTCACAGGCTCCAGAGAGGGCACATGTCAGTAGTTGTCCTGTGCCTCACACACTCAAGAGAAACCAGATGATCTGTTTTGAGGATGCTTGACTTCTTCCATGTTATTTTTGCCAACCTCTCAGTCTCAACTCTTGTTCATTCATTCTGTGGATCTTTATATCTCTGTTTAAGTGGGTTCAGTAAGAATCTGTATATGCCATGATCACAGAAGGTGATTGGGGAATAAATTTTTTTATGAAAGATTCTGCACTTTGCAAATGTATTCCCAATAGCATATATTAAAATTGCCAGTCTCCAGGGAATTCAAAAGTATTCCTTTTTCAAAAACAATTCAGAAATTCATTTATTATTAAGTTGCATACCTAAACAAACAATGGAAATGTTTTTAGTAATTATTTTTGTACAAGTAGTTTGAATGCCTTCATTTTATTTTTCCTTTTGTTTTAATGTGGTTGTATCCTTTTTCACCACTCTTGCTTTCTTATTCTATCCTTCCACCTCAGTAACACAAAATAAAAAGTAGGAGTGGAGACTGGGGATGACAACAGGTCCTACTGCAGATCTTCTGCTACACATTTCACTGTGCCTCACCCTTGAGTGAGAGAAGGTAGTTTACCTTAAGGCGTTTGAATTTGGGAAAGGGCTGTGCTCATTGTACTTGACCAAGCCAGATGACTGTTAGGCAGATGGGCAGATGCTCTGAGGTGCCTATCTTGTACGTTTTTGGTGCTGCCAACGGCCACCAGCTCCTGGCAATCCTATGGGCAGCACTCATCGCCTGTCCAAAGCATAGTAGCATACCCATCATGCATTATGGATAGTCTAAATTCCATACTTACCCCTGAATTTCAAATTCTGTAGCTACTTTCTTGGGAATTCTTGAAAATTTCCTCTGGTTGAAGATAGTAGAGATGTAGAAAGACTTAGTTTGGTTTGCTCTTGGTTAATGTCTTCTTCAAACTCTATAACCTACAGTTTTCCATTGTAAGAAACAACATTACCTTGTAGGCTCCTAGAGCATGAGGTAGGTCTGCTTTCTGGTGCCCCTTAGCAGCGAGTTATTGTTCTACAACAGCATGTGGGCATGTAAACCAGTGTTCTGGGTCATTCTTTGTTGGTTACAAAATCAGAACCAGACATGCCTGCATTGCAACAGCTTTCAGTTGTCATTTTAAGTATATCTCTGCATAAGGTTTGGAAATCTGTTCTCTGTTGACCCCAGACCTAGTACATTTATTGTAGCTAAGTTTTTGCAACCCATTATGTTTTTAGCATCTTTATGGAAACCATGTGAGCTACTTAGTGTTTATCATTATTTTTCTGGACTAAGGGATATGGTTCTTCCATTGATAGGTCTGTGTTTTGAATCTATGGACACTGTTCTTGCATGCAGTGTTATAAAGAGGGGGACGCATGGTATTTGTGGGGGAAAAATAGACCATTTTCCCTCCACAAGGAAACTGCAACTCTCTTGGTGATACATTGTAACTAATTCTTATAATCTGAGATCGCTCTTTATTTTTGTTACAATTATATTGTTGCATGGGTAATTCTTGGCATCTCTTTGAGATTTGCTCCTTATTGTGACCCTCCTTGCTTTATGAAGATGCTAAGAAGTTCTGACTGGTTGAGGCATATTGGGAACAGATGGAAAGGATTTTGCAGTTACAGCTCCCTGCTTAATGTAATTATTTCCCTGATAATCATTCTCTGATAAATGTATGGTTAATTTGGTGCTGCATTTGAAACAGAAGGTACTAAAGGGCCCACTGTGGGAGATGTAGAGGTGAATGCAGCCTTTGCCTCAATCTAAGCACATAACTAAAATTTGCAGCAGTTGGTGGGAAAGCACGGGGTTTGTGTGTAAACCCAGCATTTTCAGGGTTCTTTTCACATTGACAAGCTGGTTCCAATTGATGTTATTCATTTAGCAAGTTGGCAGGGGTGTCAAGAAGAGCCAGAAGAGTGGGCTGCTACAAAGGCCTGTCCCACGCTAACACCCCTCCTTGCCAAATCATTGTCTTTACTCCTGGGATTTGGCACAGTCTCTTTCCACCTCCCACAGTAAGAATGCTCACCTGCATCTGTGTTTCCTCATCTGCATACAACCTAGCAGGGCCTAGAACCCTGGCTCCCGCTTTTGAAAGTGGGAGCTGCTGATCTTTGATGTTATACCAAAAAGCTTTCTAGAATTTGACTGTCATAGTCGCCAGTTCTTAATTAAATTCATTTTCCAGAGCCTCATCTCATCTTTAAAATTCTCATAAAAGCATATGTTAGCTATTTTTACCTCCCTGAATTTTTTTATTATAGAAACAATAGTGAAACATTAAAAGCCAGGTTTTCAAAAGAGCAGAAATCAGCTGTAGTTCCAGGTGGCAGTCTTCTTATTTGTCCTTTTCTATTTATCATGCAGCTCTTGTGCATACTGGATTATAAGATCTTAGGCCCAGGAAGTACTCAACTTTGCTTTATATCATTTCAGTAAGTTGCCTGGAGGTGAAAAGGTTTCCAAGTGGATGTGGGGAAAGGAAGCAGAGAAAAATGGGGAAATTGCTAGCTGTGTAATGAACCTATGTCTGAAAAATCATTTTGTAAGATAAATGAGCTACCTGTTTATTCTTTATGCTATACTTTTCAAAGAAGATATGCCTTTATTTCATTCATACACATTAAAAATTCTGGGTAATGAGTCTTTTACCATCTTTCTAATCTCCCTGACTGTGCCACTCCCTCTGTCCCAGATGTGGTTTGGAAGGAGGAAGAGACCTTCAGAATGCCCCCCATTTGTAAGTGAAATTAACCCAGCGCCTGTCCCTGTGTGAGCCAGGCAAGATTCCGTGAGGGTGCTATGGGGCTCTGCTGCTTTAAAACAAATCCACACTCTTCCATAGTTTAAACCAGAGGCGTGAGGCCAAGTCTGATACACAGCTGAGAGTTAGAACTTGTTTTTCTGTCACATTTCCAAATGTCTCTGCCTGGTTAAATTTTCTTTGAGTCAACATTTTGAGGGGAAGGGGCGAGAAGGAAACATTGGATGTTTGGTCCTTTTTTTGTTGGCTTCTATTAATGCTAACCAGTTTCTGCTCGTGTGGAATGTGGCATGTAAAAAGTTACCTACAGTGTTCAACAATGAAAACTGCTACCTTGTCCATTTTGTTTTTATTTGTTTTGACTGCAGTAGAACTTGCTCTTCCACTGTTTCGAATTTTGTGTTCTTGTGGGTGGGGTAACTTAAGGACTTTTTATACTGACAAGGAAGCTGGCCAACTTGTCAGTAAGTAATAACTTAAAAGAAAAGCTAACATACATCTAAGTTACAGACTTTAACTGGACAGCCTTGCAGTGAAATCACGGTGCTATTGGGTCTAGAAAGAAGTTTAGGTGAAACTGGTTCTATGGAGAGAGGAGTTTTTTATGCCCCAGTTAATTGTTTACTTTAAGAGTTGGAGCCAAAAGAACATGGGGTTCTTTCATGTTGGGACATAGCATGTATACTGTGAATAGGATGATATGACACCATCTAAAACTCACTTCTCATCTGCTCTGCATGTGCTCCTGAAATGGGGGTCAGTTTCCATTTAAGACGTGTGTGTGCATGCACAGATGTACATGCATGTGCTTTTACATGGTATCGAGGTCTTCCCCTCACCCTACCAAGGAAAATGCAGACATAAAGATATTGTTTTGTAGGATTTCGGTTAACTGACTTGTTGAAATGCATGGTAACCACTTCATTCCTGAGTTCTCATGGGCCTTTTCTTTTTCAGAGTGTGAGTGTATTGTGAAGATCTTCAAGCCCTTTTACTTTTTTTGCTCACCTCCCAAAGCTGAAAAATGATCAAAGAGCCTGTGGTTTTCTAATCCCATCGGTTTGGAGAACAGCTGTGCTGAACCTAGGCCCAGAGCAGGGCCTCGGGTCTGTAGTCCTGCCACCTCTCTCTACCAGGAGGGGGAATGCCTGAAGGCAAGACCTGCTAGGACAGATTTGGCTGAGAGTTACTGCCGCCAGCCCTGGCTCTCACCTTTCAAAATATTTTTAGCCTCTAGTCTGAAGCAAGGTGGCAGCCTAGGCCTATAATACTGTCCACACAGGCCTGCCTTCATATCTGGGCATATAGTGAGTTCCTACACTTGCTGGCCTCCTTGCAATGTGGAGTCCAAACACAACAGACAAGCTAAGGGAGAGGTTCCATTTGGAGTTTTTGGAGTGACCAAGACTTACAGGACAAAGGCCTTTCCTCATGCTCACCCTAACATTGCTCTGGTCTGTACAAGGAAGTTGGCCAATTTGCCTGTCTCTGTGGCTATTTATGCTTCCAGCATTCATTGTCTTAATTGTACAGAAATTACTCTTGGGAAGCAGCATTTTTGTGCCTGTTCCTTTTATGTGTCTTCCTGGGCCAGCTTCCCTTTCATTCTCGTTTTAGCCACTGACTTGATGCTGCTTCTCCAGACCACCCTAGCTGCCTTCAGCTCTGCGTGTCCTTCCCCTCTGGTTTGGTTTCTTCATTCTCTATCTGCTGCCAAGTACCCCTTCAGCAGCCAAGGCAGCCCCTGTTTTTGCATGTATTTATTACCTAGGGAAACACCGAAGAATAAGTTTGGTCCATTCCATTTCTCTGGATCCTATAAGTGCTCCAAGCTCTGTGGAAAGAGACATGAGGATAGAGAAACTGATACCTCTTTTTAAGGTAGCTGATTTTTTAGTCTCATTCAAGCCCTAAAAGGAGTCCACAGTATGAGTTTTAATCTGCCACACCTCGTAAACACAGGTACTGTCTTACTGTTAGTATCTGGTCCTAGTCCAATAAAATTGTTTAACAAAATGTATTTTTGTGGATCTTAAGTTGAGCTTCCTGTAGATATTTGTTTTATAAGATATTTGATACGTAGGCTGAGTGGTGATTGTAAAATTACATCCCAGTTCATTGAGTTCATAGCTTCCTAACAGTTTTTTTCATAATTTTTAAAGGAAAATTATCAGTGACATCAAGTATTTTCTAGTCCAGTATTTTTTTCTTAAATATGGCATATATAAAAACTCTCCTGGGTTTTGCATGAAATTGTTCAGAAAGAGTTATTCTAAATCAATATACCTCTTTTCCCCCCTCGAGAGAGAGACAGAGTTCTCCCCAGTTTTTATGTAACCAGGGGACAGTTGCCACCCTGCGTGGACAGAGTACCTCTGCTCCGGCCAAGATGCACACTTCAGAATTACCCTGGCGGGTAGGGAGGAGTGGGACCAGGGAAGACACTTGAAGGAAGGTGCTTTCAAAGGCCTCTACTTCCTTTAGGTGCTTCAGAGCATCCTAGTCTCTGACTTCGTAACATTTAGAAAAATTGACCCTTGGAAGTAAAATTTGGGTTTTTTAGGAATGGAGAGAGAGCATGTATATGTTTTTCTCCTTTGAAACATGTGCTCTTGTTGGAATGGTTTCTTTTTTGTTCACTGGGGAAGACTGTAGAGGCTGCATGCTGTTAACCATGTGTTAAGAGTAAAAGGGGCTGTGAGCACCATGGGCTTATTCTCCCTTAGAGTCTTCTATTTTTCAACCTATCATTGCACCCAGAGGATGTGGCAAAGTAGACACATCAGCTAATTATATGAAATAAAATTCATCGACTTCTTTGACACTGCAGAATTTTAACCAGGTGCATATCAAAATTATGTTTCCATGTGTTTCAAGCTAGTTTCTGTGCCTCTTCAGTTTAGTTTACTGACCAATCTAGAGTCCAGAGATGAGAGCTCCTAAAGTCTGGCTCTCATGTTTTGAGGATTCCAGAAAAGTACTACATTCACAGTGCCAAATGGCCTGATTAAACACAAATAAATGTTTCTTCCAAAATATATTACGCAGAAGTAGTCAAGGTGCACAGCCATTTGAGAAGTCTGCTGTTTTAAAACCTGTTTGTGGCATTTTGCAAGGCTGCTGTGCTTTGGATAGATATCTCTGTATCTCTTGGCGAGGCAGTACCTGTGTATTTCCCTCTTCGTTGGCTACCTAATTTTCATTTAATATGTTTTTTTTTTCTCCCGGTGGAAAGGAGAGGCAGGTGCCTCTTAAAATTATTTCACAGCAAACCTTCGTAAGTTCTTATTGCCTATTTCATATAGAAAAGTTGATTTGTAGCTGCTGTCTTTCTCTTCCTAATAAACCTTGTGGGTGGTGAAGATCTAGGAGAGTGAAACATTAAAAATGAATGAAGAGAACTGGAGTAGTTTGTCTAAGGTGGGGGTTGAGAGGGGCTGGGTGGAGAAGGTTTAACAAAAGGCATTGATGTTTTAAATGCACAGAAATGCCATCTATCAATAATAAATGGTGTGGCATAGAACAGATGTGCCAAATTGAGTTATGACAGCATATAGATTAGTTCATAGAGGTGAAAAGTAAGTAGCATAGCTAGCATTTTTAAATTATCTGTGAGCTTTTGAAATACAATTTTATGTATTCAGTTTTTACTTTCTAGTGGCTGCTAGCTGGAAATATTAAAAGTTTGGTGTTTTTTTAAATTCCAATTAAATTGTGCTTGTTTCTAAAGTAAGAATTAAGAATGAATAAATTTTGCTTTTCTGAAGAGGAAGACAGTCTGAAATGAATTTCTTGCCCTTCTTTGGCTGAGTACTTGCCTTTTAAAAGCTCATGTTGTAATTGTTATGAGGAATGAAATTGCATTATAAAACTTAAGTCATGTGAAACTATTACCCAGTGTTTTCTAAATTTACATTGAATATATCTCTAGGTACCTGCTCAGTGCATATTTAAACTACAAGGGACTACTCAGGAAACCCACTCATACTTTACAATCAATTCATCCCCCTCAGCATTTTGATTCAAGGGATAATTCTACACATATGCTCTGTGTGAGAATTACCTTGCTTGGTTGGGAAACAACAAGAGAAATATCCACTTGTCTCACAGCAAATCACTACTAGTAAATTGGAAAGACAAATCTTTTAGGTTAACTAGAATATTTTGTAGGTGTAGATACCAGAGCAGAAAACAAGTTTTGAGCTTCTAGATAGGTAGGAGTTATTGTTAATGTCACTGGCATAGCAGAGGACAATACTGTGGGAGGTGTTTGAAATGAATCCTGAGTTCCTGAGTTGGAATTGGTGTGCTTAATGAAAAAAACAGCCTTGGTGAGACATATGGAACCATTCCACTCATCTCAATATGGACCCTTGCTTGCTTTTTGGAAACTTGTTTGGAATCGGTTATCTTTGCTTTGTTGGCCCAACACAAGTAAATCCTCTTTGTTTTTCCTAAGGTGAACAAAAAAGTAGTTCTTGCAGATAATATCAAGTTGGTTTAAATTTTAGGTTTGTTAGACTAGAAAGACGAATTATTTAGCCGTTATTGAAGAGTTTAATCTTTGAGTAGATGTTACAGGTGAAAATGAGCATAGTGATTATATAAAAAGTCTATTACTAACTCTTATTTTAGCCATCTGTATTGTTAACTTTCAACTTTTTCAGGTGCAAAATTTTCTTGAGTCAATCTTTTCATCTCCAAGGGATCCCAGCATGCCTTAAAAAAAACACTTGTCAACGGATTTTAGAGCCACCAAATAAATCTATTTTATGGTCCCGTTAGATATCTAGCTCAAAATCCCCATTCACTCTGGAAGGTCCTATGGTTGGATGCACAACAAATTTCCTGAAATCATCTCTGATGCACCTCCTTTGGGTTGTTAAGAAGGTGTTGAAATGTGAGAAGGCTGGTAGTGAAATCAAGTTGTGGCTCAGGGTAATTAGGAAGGGAGAAAACCCAGCATTTTCATAGTACATTGTCTGGCTTTTAGTTGCAGCTGCAAACAGCGGATATGAATTTAACCGGTTGCTACAGTGCAGCTGGTTCAGATCTGGCTTTATAACTGGCTGAAGTAAAATGAAATGGCTGGAAAATTCCAGTCAAGTAACACCAGTGGGAACATGTGGAATGAAATAGTGTGAGCAAATGCTGGCCGAGTTGGAGAAAAACTTAAGACATAAACTTGAGGGTGGTGGTGAGGACTTCGGGTGGGCAGGCGGGGGGAGGGGGGTGCATTTTCTGGTCTTTTTCACAAGGGTCTATTGTTTTGATTAGTTTCCTTGCAGGAGGTAGAAGGTTTCCTCCATCCTGAGTAATTCATAGAGTGTTTGGCTTGTCTACCTTCCTCCTGACTGAAGTCACCTGATACTTTTTGTTTTTTCAAGAAGGAAGAGAGAACCCTGTTGCCTCAGTTACTAGCAATGATACAATTCTCAAAATGTGGTCTTTTTTTGTTTCTTTGAAATAGTTTCTCCATGTTGTGTGACACAGCAGCCCCTGTCTCATCATAGTTATCTTCCCTCCACCACCTGTACCAGAGATGTTGGATATGTTGGAGGTGAAGGTGTGCAAGGTTTTTAACTAACTGTTCTAATAAAAGGATTCTGCAGGAAAGAACATGGGTTTACAAAAGAGAAGCTTTTGTATTATTAGTAATTTTTTTTCTTTGATGAATTTATGTGCTTAGTTGGAGAATCGAGAGTTGGCTGGGAAAAGATTTCTGAGGAGTTAAGGGACTCTGGTGCTGTTTGGGAAAACATTTGCTGTAACTAGGTTTAGGGTATTCAGTCTCTGCCAGTGCTTAGGAGCTATATTTGCCAGGTGATTTCCCTGTCGCAGGGATTAGCCAGTGATGTGAAACATTTGATTAAGGGACTAATAGAAATCTTTCCTGGGGTACATGAGTGGTGGCTGTTACTGGGGTGCCCCTTCTTCAACTCTTTCTCTTTGTATTTCGAGTAAGTTTGTAGTGGTGAGTCATGGGATACAGTTTTTTAATCCTATGAAGAATCTTGGTAGGAAGCAAAGTTCTGTTAGGTACATTGTTAATTAAGCCCTTTAAAGTTTCTGCATAATAACTGAGAAACGAACCTTTTTTTTATCTCAGAACTATGCCATGACTCATCCACTTTGGAAGGAGACAAGATATAAATTATCAATAAAAATTGCCCATAATCTGGCCTGGCACAGTGGCTCATGCCTGTAATCCCAGCACTTTGGGAGATGATGGTGGGAGGATCGCTTGAGGCCAGGAGTTCAAGACCAGCCTGGGCAACGTAGTGAGGAACCCCTGACCTCCGCCGTCCCCCCCGCCCCCCACCAACCCCGTCACTTCAAAGTTTTTTAAATCAGCCAGGCGTGGTGGTATATGCCCTTAGTCCTGTGTACTCAGGAGGCTGAAGTGGGAAAGTCCTTTGAGCCCAGGGGTTGAATGTTGCAATGAGCTATGAATGTGCCACCGCACTCTAGCCTGGGCAAGAGAGCTGACCCTGTCACTTAAAAAAAAAAAAACGATATTCTGATAGCAACACTGCTCACTCGCTCACTCTTTCTCTTAGGAAAGTAAAAAAGTTTTGTCTTGATGCACAGATTTATTTAAACTTTAGTTCTAAATATATAGGACTTTAAAAAATATTTTCTGAAAGTGATATCATCCATTTTTGAGGTGCAAGCAGTTGGGTCCATTTTGGAGATTCCGCCTTAAGCCATTCTGCTTCAAAATGTAGCTCTTGCTACAGAGGGTTGCCCCGTTCTGCTTCCTTCCCATTCTGTTAAACCTTGTACATGCTCCTTCCCACAGATCACTATTATCTTCAAAGCCCACCATGAGTGTACAGATCAGAAAGTCTACCAAGCTGTGACAGATGACCTGCCGGCCGCTTTTGTGGATGGCACCACCAGTGGTGGGGACAGCGATGCTAAGAGCCTGCGTATCGTGGAGAGGGAGAGTGGCCACTATGTGGAGATGCACGCCCGCTATATAGGGACCACAGTGTTTGTGCGGCAGGTGGGTCGCTACCTGACCCTTGCCATCCGTATGCCTGAAGACCTGGCCATGTCCTACGAGGAGAGCCAGGACCTGCAGCTGTGCGTGAACGGCTGCCCCCTGAGTGAACGCATCGATGACGGGCAGGGCCAGGTGTCTGCCATCCTGGGACACAGCCTGCCTCGCACCTCCTTGGTGCAGGCCTGGCCTGGCTACACACTGGAGACTGCCAACACTCAATGCCATGAGAAGATGCCAGTGAAGGACATCTATTTCCAGTCCTGTGTCTTCGACCTGCTCACCACTGGTGATGCCAACTTTACTGCCGCAGCCCACAGTGCCTTGGAGGATGTGGAGGCCCTGCACCCAAGGAAGGAACGCTGGCACATTTTCCCCAGCAGTGGCAATGGGACTCCCCGTGGAGGCAGTGATTTGTCTGTCACTCTAGGACTCACATGCTTGATCCTTATCGTGTTTTTGTAGGGGTTGTCTTTTGTTTTGGTTTTTTATTTTTTGTCTATAACAAAATTTTAAAATATATATTGTCATAATATATTGAGTAAAAGAGTATATATGTATATACCATGTATATGACAGGACGTTTGTCCTGGGACACCCACCAGATTGTACATACTGTGTTTGGCTGTTTTCACATATGTTGGATGTAGTGTTCTTTGATTGTATCAATTTTGTTTTGCAGTTCTGTGAAATGTTTTATAATGTCCCTGCCCAGGGACCTGTTAGAAAGCACTTTATTTTTTATATATTAAATATTTATGTGTGTGCTTGGTTGATATGTATAGTACATATACACAGACACCCATATGCAGCGTTTCCTTTGAAGGTGACCAGTTGTTTGTAGCTATTCTTGGCTGTACCCTCCTGCCCTTTCCCATTGCTACTGATTTGCCACGGTGTGCAGCTTTTACTCGCCACCTTCCGGTAGAGCTGCCTCGTTCCTTTGAACTATGCCCTCACCCTTCTGCCCTCACTTGATTTGAAAGGGTCGTTAACTCTCCCTTACAGGTGCTTTGACTCTTAAACACTGATCTTAAGAAGCTCTCTTCATCTAAGAGCTGTTACTTTTTCAGAAGGGGGGGTATTATTGGTATTCTGATTACTCTCAATTCTAATTGTTATATATTTGAGCCCATACAGTGTATTAGGTTGAACCATAGAAACTGCTATTCTCGTAGGTCAAAAGGGTCTAGTGATGAAGTTTCGTAGATAAGTACCAGGCATCTCAGTAACTCCTAGACTTTTTCTCATCCCATGCCCCTTTTTAAATTGTCAGTTTTCCCTCTGACTCTTCTGTGTTAAAACATGAAACTATAAATTTAGTAATTATCATGCCTTGCTCTTTTTAATCTATATGACTGATGCAAGCCCCTCTTCTTAACCTTTTCTTGGCTTTGAGCCCAGAAAAACAGCTCTCCCTGTCTCCACCTCCAGTAAGCCCTCCTCAGCCTCACCTTACGAATCCAAAGAACTGGGGTTTGTTAGGTTCTTTCTCTAATGTAGAGGCCCAGATCGCATCACAAAGTTTTTCATTCTTCCTTGTCCACCATGATCTTCACAGTCTTTGATATGTCTGCATGCAAAGTGGAACAGAGTTGGGCGGCAATGACAGAAGAGCTTCCTTGGCCTGACTCGGTGTCCGGCCACTTCGGCACTGCTTAATCCAGATATTCTTGTTAACTAAGCATTGTGCTTCCCAGGTGGTCTGAAGTCAGGTACTCTCTCTCTCAACACATGTAGTTGAATGTGATTTGGTCAGTTGCTCATTGTAACTTGGAGAAATTCCTATGAAGATCTCCTTGCCTCTTCCATCCATTGTTGGCACCCCCTTGCAAAAGGAAAAGAACAGCAAAAGGCAGGAGCAGTAATCTGAGAAAGTTAACTCCAGGATAGGTAGGTTTCTATTGTTATATCTAGATGTAAATCTTTAGTTCCAAGAAGAAGTTATGATAGAGTTTGTGCTTTAATAATTTATTGATAAGTTTACATAAACAGAAATAAAAGGTACTAACTTTAAATACCGTAGTAGTTCAGGCCAAGATTATGCTTAGTTTTAGTTCTCCAGGTAGTTACTTTTGCCATGTCCTATTGATCAGTGACACTGCCAGAAGCCCATACCGGCAAGAGGAAGACGACGTCATTTTGTAAAGTTTAACTTCTTAGTGAACTGATGTGCCACCCAGTCACAGAGTGGAGTTGTGAATTCATGTAGAGGTGGCAAACCTCTACCTTGTGTTGATGAGAGAATAATCTTGGGCAGTCTGGGAAAATAAGGAAGGCATCTGCTTCTTACTCATGGAGATTCAACTATAGAGAATTGAAACCTAAACCCGCCTTCCTTTTATAGAAGCTGGACTAGGGACGGACTGACCATCAGCTCTGAACTGTGGCTTTTTTTGCTCACCTATGATGCCATGTACCAAATTCAGAAGCTATCGTTAATAATTTGTTTTATAATTGAGTAGTACAAGCGAGGAAAAAATACGGAGGATAACCACTATTTTTGTGCAAATAGTATGAAAGTGAAGTAAAAGCAATAGAAATTTCTGTAGGATCTGGGTTTAGAGTGTGTATCATTAATAAATATACCTTTGCTCTTTTCAGGGAAAATAACAACCACCCTTACTGATAGTTGGGAAAAGAAGATTGGGTTGTTTTGCCATATCATTTAGCTGGAAGTGACATTTAAAAGCACCCTGCATCACTAGTAATAGTGTATTTTGCTATTCTGCCCTTGTAATCGGTGTCCCTGTAAAACAATCCCCACAGATTACTTTCAGAAATACATGTATTTCTCTATGTAAGGGCCAGGTTTATTTTCTCCTTTTCTGAGATTTCTAGAAAAAATGCTGCTTGCACATGTTGGTTCTTGAAACCTTAGCTAAAAGAGTTTCAGGTCATACCAACATGTGGATAGGCTATAGCTGTTCAGAGGTCTCCTGGGGGAGCTTAAAACGGGGGAAACACTGGTTTTCACAGATGCTCCACATGGCTGTCTTTAAAAGACTCAAAACTTTTTTTTGTCCTCTTTGTTATGCTTGGAAGCCCCCCCCCCCCCCCCCACAGTGTGCCGAGTCTTTGCAAAGAAACCTTTAGATGTGGTTCATAGATATATGAATACGTATCTGTGTAAAACAGTGAGTGTGCAGTGTGTAAATACTTTAAATTATTATGCTAGAAAAATAAAGTTACATACCTTGCTGTGGAATGTCTGTTCTGTGATTATAGGGACACCTGCTGGAAGAACTGAGAGCTGCAGAAGAAAGGGAGTCGGGGGAGGGGGAATTGTATAAAATCCCTAAAGGTTACTGATAAGTTATGCCGCCTGCCCACAAATTCGCTGATTTTCAAAACTATAGCATTACTGTCATTTTTTTTTCTTTTTAAATTTTAAGCAGTTACAAATCCGTATCAGTGAGATTGGTCCACTAGTATTGTCCCAAAGTTCTGTCTTTAGTAACAGTTTTGGTCCCTTGAAGACATACAGCCTGCACTCTAGTTCTTTTTAAGGTGATGTGAACAGCAACGACTTCCTCCTGGTGGGGAGGATTTGGGAGGGCAGGATTTTCTGGCTTTGAAAACAAGTCCTCACTTCTTGGGTTTTAAAAAGAGACATCAAGAGATCACAAGTTGGTCTTTGTTCAAGAAACACACCAAAGGGTAGAAAAGTTAGGAAAATAACTGAAACAAAAGGCACAGAGAAGCACTGTTACTTGTATTAGGTAGAATACTAAATGGATCAGATTCTGACTGGGATAAACATACATGTAATCATTTCTTCTTTTTTTTTTTTTTTTTCTTTTGGAGACGGGGTCTCTTGTCACCCAGGCCAGAGTGCAGTGGTGCAGTCTCAGCTCACTACAGCCTCAACTTCCTGGGTTCAAGTGATCCCCCCGAGTCGCTGGGGCTACAGGTGCATGCTACCATCCCCAGCTAATTTTTGTATTTTTTGTAGAGACTGAAGGCAGGGTTTCACCATGTTGCCCAGGCTGGTCTCAGACTCCTGGACTCAAGCAATCCGCCTGCTTCAGCCTCCCAAAGTGCTGGGATTACAGGCATGAGCCACCACACCTGGCCATAATCGTTTCTTAAAGAAAAAAGCTTAACCATTGCAGTTGACTATTTACATGTAGCAGTTCGAGCAAAAAAAAAAAAAAAAAGACAATCATGTCAGCTGAACCACATAAAATAGGATGAAATGACATAGTCACTGAGTACCCAGTGATGTGTCTGTGCTGAAAGAACGCAGATAATCTATAGCACAATGAAATGTGCTATAGACTATTTGACTTTTATGCTTAAAGTCAAAAATAATTCTTTACCATTCTGTCTTCATTCCCAGAACTCCAGCTCTTTGGGGACTGAAACGTCAACTCCAAAGTCCCAACAGCGACATCAACCCTAAGAGTCCTGTTATCTGATTTATTTTTTATCTTGTTTATTTTTAATTTTGTAGCATTGGCAGCATTCTGTTGTCTGGAACTAGCTGGGATAACAGTCTTGGATGGCTGCTGTCCTTTCTGAGCAAAGATACCTTGCTGCAGATTTTCTCCCTGTTCTATTTGTATGTGAACCAATGTCTCCCCCACAGAGAAAGTAATCAGGATGTTCAAGGAGCAGTTTCAAAGTTCTTTATTATTTCACTACCTAACCATATTGTTACCTAAACCTAAACCATATTGTTTCTTTCTGCTTCTATCCCTTTTCTGTATGTCTTCCAAATGGACAAGTCACATGAAAGCAATTGTTATTATTTAGATGGTATTTTCCTTTAAATTTACTGCTCTTTGGCTGCGCACAGTGGCTCATGCCTATAAACCCAGCACTTTGGAAGGTCGAGGCGGGCAGATCACTTGAGGTCAGGAGTTCGAGACCAGCCTGGCCAACATGGTGAAACTACCATCTCTACTGAAAATACAAAAATTAGCTAGGTGTGGCGGCGCACACGTGTAATCCCAGCTACACGGGAGGCTGAGGCAGAAGAATCGCTTGAACCCAGGAGGCAGAGGTTGCAATGAGCTGAGATCATGCCACTGCACTCTAGTCTGGGGTGACAGAGCGAGACTTTAAAAAAAAAAAATTCTGCTCTTCTTCCCCCAGGTACCTCTAATAAGCATGCCATTTGATACTATCAACTAAATAATAGAATATGCTGTCCTTTGTACCCAAAAGGTTATGTCATGGCTCCCTGACAGTGAAATATGTGTGAAATCCAACATCCAGCAGGATACACTAACATTCTACAAAGCCAGAATGGATGCCCTCAGCCTCCTTGGAATGATGTTAAACCAATTGAGTAAACTGGTCCTGCCAACTGCAATGTAATAAAGTAGGTCTATCAAACTTCAGCAGGAAGAAAGCAACAGGGCAATGTTTTCTGAGTTCTTCATGAGTAATATTTCTATGACCCATTTTTTATTTCAGTAATGAAAACTCCAACTCCAGAAGGAAAAAAAAAAGCATTCTGCTACCAGATTGAATATACAAGACCTAGCCACAGATGAATTAACCAAGTAGGAATTGCACCTGCCACAGATGACATTTTCAGAAGATAACATTATCTCAATCAATAGTGTAACACCGCCAAGGGAAATGGTGCTATTTGATAACCCACAGGGTTTCCAAAGCCTTCTAACAGGAAGCAGTAAGGTGGGATTCACTAAAGGGGGAGATGGAGGGGGACAATAAATTTATTTTCTAGTGAGCCCTTCTTTTGGGCTGCTAAATAGCAATGCCATTAATGCAGTGTTGGTCATCAGCACAGTGAGGACTGTGGGTAGAGCTATTGATTGGCTCACCCTAAGTGGAAGGGAAAGATTCTCGGCCTGAGTCAGCTCATGAATGTTCATCTTCCTTCTTGGGAAGGAAAAGGAAAAAGGAGTGAAATAATTTGAGGCAGCATGCCATATAAGATCCTCAGCATCCTGTCAAATTGGAAATCTGGATGACATTTGGAGGTTGGGGAAGTGTACCTGGGGAGCTGGGAGGAAGGGTAGCAACAGGACAGGAAGAGCTCACAAAGCAAAATGACAAATATGGAATGCATTCTGGTTACATTTTGAGCCGCAGGCCATTATGAAAGGTTCATTTGTGCATGGTCATTTATTTTATATATTCTGCCTTGAGGCAGCATACCATAGTGGTCAAGATTTTGGGCTGTGGAGTAGACAGTTCTGAGTTTAAATCCACCTACTTTACTAGTTATGTGGCCTCAGACGTGCCAAGTTGTACTTAGGCTTCAGTTTCCTCATCTTTACAGTAAGAATTCTAAAAGAAATTCACACCTCCAACATTCATCGTGAGGTTCAATTTGTTGCATTTTAAAGTTTTTAGCATGGGACCTGATACAAACCTAGTGTTCAACCTACATTACTCAGAAATGGACCTAAGATGGATAGTGAGTTGTATGTTCACCTTTGGGAACTGGCAAACCTATAAGCTATTCCTAGAATGAAATTTGCATGTATGCCCCTGTGAACATCCAAGAATTTAGGACGGGGCCACAGTTTTGCAGAGTTTATTCACATCTATGAGGGAGATGTGCTCTGCACATGGTTCCTAGGAGAATGCATGAGACCAGATGCAAAACCTGTGCATATCAGGTGCTTCCTACTGGCCCCCTCACTGCAGCCACCCCAGAAATCCAGCATACATTCTTTAAAGCACCTACTAAAAAAATAACACTGACTTATGAGCAACCATTTGCCCTGGACATAACTTCAGGAATTAGGGATAGACTGGGGACAGAAAGAACTCTGAGGAAAAGCTGCTACTGGAGAAATTATTGCTAGCGACTGCTGATCATGTATTGTACACCTTGGCAAATCATAGTCCCAGCATAGAGAGCATCGAACTTTGGGAAAGGACACTCTGAAATGTTTCGATAGACAGGGTTGTATATAAAAGGTGTGGAAACTGGGCTTCCAGGGCTCACATCATCACCGTAACTCTTATCCACAGATCCCTTCCCGTTCAGCCTAGGCCAACGATAGCATTCTTATCTTCTCAGAATTGCTTGAAATAGACAATGAAGAAAAGAAAGAGAAGAGGCCATCTGCCATGAAGGCTGACAGATTTAAATTGGCCCAATTGAGCAATGCCCTTCTCCTCTCTGATCTTAAAATGGTTTCAAATGGGAGAGGTGAGAGGCGTTGTGAGAAATTTTACACAGATGCTCAATAAAAAGGCAACATGGGAAAAAATTAATGAAAAGATGTCAAAAAAAACTATAAAAATAACAGAAATGGGAAAGGGAACATGGAGCAAGTGACAGAGAAGGGTGGAAGAGAGATGATTAACAAAGTTGTATACAGCTAATAGAAACACTGATTAGGGAGACAAAAATACAGGCAATGCTTGAGGTGTTTATGGAGAAGAGCAGTGACAGGGAGCAACCATGTATCCTTTCATATGGCTTTTAAAATTTATTTTTATTTATTTATTTTATTATTATTATTTTTGAGACAGAGTCTCACTCTGTCGCCAGGCTGGAGTGCAGTGGCACCATCTCGGCTCACTGCACTCTCCACCTCCTGGGTTCAAGCGATTCTCCTGCATCAGCCTCCTGAGTAGCTGGGATTACAGGCACACGCCACCACACCCAGCTAATTTTTGTATTTTTAGTAGAGACTGGGTTTCATCATGTTGGCCAGGATGGTCTCAATCTCCTGACCTTGTAATCCACCCCCCTCGGCCTCCTAAAGTGCTGGGATTACAGGCGTGAGCCACCATGCCCGGCTTAAAATTTATATAGATCCCTCAGGCATTAGAGAGCATAACTGGCCAAGACTGGTTTTGTCAATAAAATTTAATTTGAACTATCTCCAGCATGAAGGGAGAAGGGAGGGATTTATTTTATGGTTACAGAGGTACCTTGTGGAACCCAAGGGCAGGAATGGAACCTGGGAAGCTGTTAGGATCTCATCTTTGCTTCTGACTCTAAAGTCACTTTCTCCTCTCGAACTTGGCAAGCTGACTTCTCTACCTCGCAGGTACCCATGGTGGAACATGGCCACCTCACAGAGTTATAGTTTCGTCCACCTACAGAGAGTTCACATCCTCAGGGGAGAATCCCTTTGGCTTAGCTTAGGCCAGGTAAGATAGCATAATACAAAAAGAGCAGTGGGCATCTCCCTCATTTCACCACAGGCCTCCTTGAATTTTTGGCACTTTGGGGCTCTAAGGCATTGGTGGTGTGGCGCAGCAGGAGAAAGCAAAGCACCAGCGCCCAGCTGTGCTGGGCAGCAGCATCCAGGACAGTCTAAGCTCCTCAGGAAAAGCAGCAGTCCAGCTGGGCACAGCAGGAGGAACACAGGCACACTCAGAGGAAGTGGTACAGGGCAGAGGCACCACCCAGTTAGCAAGATTTATCCAGAAGCCCATGCAATTCAGCCCTGTAGCACTCACACCTAGGTATCTGAGTGGAATCTATAGGAGGCAGATGGGGCAAGAATCTTGGAAAGTTGTGCTATTAATGCTAATATCACTGTATTTGTTGAGGTTTGAGGGTGTTATGTATATATAAAGCTCCTACCAAATTACCTAGCACATCAATGGTGCTTAATAAAGGTAGGTATTCTTGTTATCAGTACTGAGATTTAGATAGTTTGCTTTTCCAATCCCAGTCTCTCACCTGAATTCCAGCCTTGTATTTCCAGCTACCTACATATCACTTCCACATTAATATCTCATAAAGATCTCAAATGTAACAAATGTAAAACCAAACACTTGATTCCTGTCACCCACACACAAACACTCTCTGCTCAACCCACAGCCTCCTCCTGTCTCTAGCGATGGCACCACCCTTCACCAGGGCTCAGGCTTAAATAGTGGCTCAGAGAATTGGCCATGTCTCTTTTCTTCTCACACCGTACATTAAGTTCACCAGAAAACTCTGTTACACATATTCCAAATCTGACCATTCGAAAGGTCTCCCTGCTGACTCTTTCTCCTGCCCATGCCTCCATGGACTCTAACCTGGACTATAGCAAGACACTCTTCACAAGCCTTCCTGCCTCCACACTTGCTCCTCTGTGGGCTCCAGCTCACCATGTGGCAACCAGATAGAACCTACAAAACATAGTAGAATCACTCCCTGCTCAAAACTCCCCCTTTGTTTTCATCACATTTAGAATAAAATTCAAAACCCATAGATAAACACAAATTGATGGACTTTCTACAAAACTATTGACTTGTACTCTTCAAAAAGAGCAGTGTCATAAAAGACAAAGCAAAGCTGAGGATCTGTTCCAGACTAAAGGAGACTAAAGAGACATGGCGGTTAGATGCAGTCAGTGTAGGATTCTGGACTGGACCCTGATAAGGGGGAAAAATGGTTCTTAAAGGACATTATTGGGACAACAGATAAAATTTGAATATGAACTCTTAGATTATAGTGTTATACAATGTTAAATTTTTATGAATTATAAAAGAGAATATCCTTGTTCTTAGAGGCATACACTGAAATATTTTGAAGTAAAAGGTCTGCAAATTATTCTCAAATAATTCAGCAGATAATGGTAATGTGTATGTGTATATATAGCTAGATAAATAGCCTGAATGTGGCAGAAATTTAATAATTAATTTAGGTGACACATATACAAAAGTTCATTGTACTATTTTTACAAGTTTTCTGCAAGTTCAATTTTTTTTCCAAAAAAGTTAAAAACAATCCTTAGCCCTATGCTGGCTGATATGGTCTAAATTTTCGGCCCACCCCCTTCTCACTTTAACCACATCTATCTTTGCTTCTTCTAGGACATGTATGCTTCTGCCTCAGGACTTCTCATCCGCTCTCCTTCTCCCTCAGATATTTGCAGGCATAAAGCCCTTCTCTTTATTCAGGCTCTGAGAGGCCCATGATGACCACTCTATCTAAAATGATACCCCGTCCCTTGCACCCTGCTTTGTTTTTCTTCATTATCTTACTACAGTCCTTGTTTATGTGTTCATTGTCTGTCTCCAGCATTAGGATGTAAAGTCCATAAGGAAGAAAATTTTTCCTATTTATTGTTTTGGGCCCAGAGAAGACAGTTGTGCCCACTATGTATAAGCAGAAGAAGGAAGGAAGGAAGAAAGGGAGAGAAGGAGGGAGGGAAGGAGGGATTCAATTTGGTAATGCTTCAAGAGTATAAGTAGAACTGAAACTAGAAGAAACAAAAAGTGAAGGAGTCAAGAGTAAGCTGACAGATGTGATTTTATAATCAGAAAGGCTTTAAGCTTATGGTAATCACTTTTTCTGATACTTGCCTATTAGAGATATCAGTAATGGAGGCTGTATGGAAGGGAGGGAGTTGGTTCTAGAACTAGATTGATCCTGTATCCAGTGCAGGGGAAGCAAAGGGATCTAATATCTATTGATCACCTACTATGGCCAGACACAATGCAGGCACCTTGCAAACTCTATGAGATTTGAGGAAACTGAGGAAAGTGGTTGAGTAATTAGATTGATCACCAATCAGTGAGGGACAGAGCTTACATTAGAATTTAGACTCCTTGGGACTCTAAAACTCATGCTCCCCATATGAAGCCATGATCCTGCCCAATAGTGTCTTACTGTTGCTATAAGGTTTACACTGAATTTTAGTACCTACTTGAAAGAAAATACTAACAAAGTCTGAACAAATAGCCCTATTAAGCTAACTCCCTTTTATGAATAAATAAACACTAAAAATGACCATTTTAATTGTTTGCTAACAGGGCATCTAAAATATTTGAGAATACTGTCATTAAAATGTAAATGTTTATCCTATAATATTACTTATCAAACACTTGTTTAATTATTATAAAAATGAATTTTTCCCCTTGTCCATAGCAAATACAAAAATGAATTGTATTATCTTTGTTTAAATTAGTGGGGTCAACAAACCGGGCTAAAGAATCTATAGCCTGTTTTGTGCGTAAACATCTGTATAAACACATATGCATATGTATAATGTCAATAAAACCTTATGTAAGCTTCAGCATTACTAATCACTACATTAAAATGTGCTGAAACTTGTCCACTCATCAGAACCACATTCTTTGGCAATCACAGGATAGTATTATGAATTCAGTTTATAAAATAACTACCTGCAATAGAATAGAGATTTTAGTGAGTAGAAAAATTGGACTGAATATAGCATAAAATGGAAAAGTAATTCATTTAACAAACATTTATTGAATACCTACTAAGTACAAGCCACTCTGTTAAAAACTGGAAATTCCACACTAAATAGGCCCATTTTCTTTCCTGGAAGAACTTATGGTCTAGCAAAAAGGAATATTATGTTCAACCTTCAGTGCTCAACTTTGAAATAAAATGTTTTAAAATAGACTAATATGGTTTTAATATATCAACAATAATTTATTTCTATAATGCCTATCCATAATTTCAATAAAGTAAAGTAATTTCTCTCATGGTGTGTGCACTGACTGCACTCAGCTGGGTGGGTCTTCCTTGGGATCTCTCATGAAGTGGTGGTTAGAGGTCACCTGAGGGCAGGAGTGATCTAAAGTTTCAGTTGGGCTGGACATCAAGGCAGCCCACTCAAATGGTTTCAGTAGACTGAAAGTCTACTGAAACTTGTAACTTGCATTCATTTAGAAACAGGTTCAAGCATCTTATTTGCCCATCATTAGAAACAAGATCACTTTTAAAGTCTCAACATTTTTCCCTAGTGCTTCATATAAAAGAGAACTATGATAATTTTCACAATAACTGACATAACTTTGGGAAATTGTTTTCAATTCTTCATATTTGAATAGGTAGGCTTGGAAAACCCCCAAATACTCTCCCTATAATTAAAAATTTGTAGCTCTCCATGTGGTTTAGTATTCTCAAAAAGATAAGTAAGGAAATAAAAAATTCCAGATGGCAACATGAGAGCATCCAGATATATAATTAGGTCTAAAGAGAATTAGGCAAATATTAGGTCTAAAGAGAAAGATAAACCCCCATCAATAATAGATGGGGATTCCAACACCCCACTCTTGGCACTGGATGGATTATCTAGATCTAAAACCAACAAAGAAACATCAAATTTAAACTGTAGCATGGACCAAATGTACCTAACAGAGATTTACAGAACATTGCAATCAACAGCTGGAGATACACCCATTTTTCTCATCAGCACATAGAACATTCTCCAAGATAGTCCATATGTTAAGATACAAAACAAGTCTAAAAAAATTCAAAAAACTTAAATCATAACAAGTATCTTATCTAACCACAGTGGAATAAAACTAGAAACTAACAGCAAGAGAAACATTTAAAACTACACAAACGGGCCGGATGTAGTGGTTCATGCCTATAATCCCAGCATTTTGGGAGCCCAAGGCCAGAGGATCACTTGTTGCCAGGAGTTCGAGACCAGCCTGGGCAAACATAGCAAGATCCCATCTCTACAAAAAATTTCAAAAATTAGCTGGGGATGGTGGCACATACCTGTAGTCCCATTTACTCAGGAGGCTGAGGCAAGAGGATTGCTTGAGCTATGATCATGCTACTGCACTTCAGCCTGGGCAAGAGTAAGACTGTGTCTCTCAAACAAAAAACAAAAGGAAAAACAAACAAAAAATACTATACAAATACATGGAAATTCAACAATATGCTCCTGAATGGCCAACGGATGAAGAAAGAGATTACGAATAAAATGTTGTAACTTCTTTAAACAAATAGAGACACAGCATATCAAAACCTACTGGCTACAGCAAAAGCAGTATCGAGAGGCAAGTTTGTAGTAAATACCTACATCAAAAAATAAAAAGATTTTAAATAAACTACTTAATGATGCATCTCAAAGAAATAGAAAAGCAAAAAAAAAAAAAAAAACCCAAAAGTAGTAAAAGGAAAGAAATAATAAAGATCAAAATAGACAAAATTGAGACAAAAAATACAAAAGATCAGTTAAATAAGAAGCCGGTTTTTTTGAAAAGATAAAATTGGCAAACCATTAGCTAGACTAAGAAAAAGAGATAGAAGACCAAAATAAATAAAATCAGAAATTAAAGATAAAGAGATGTCACAATGGATACCACAGAAATAAAAAGAATCATTAGAGACTACTTTGAATAATTATATGCCAATAGATTTAAAAGTAAAATGAATAAATTCCTAGACACATATAATCAACAAAATTGAACCAAGAAGAAATAGAAAACCTGAACAGATCAATAACAAGTAACACGACTGCATCAGTAATAAAAATCTTCTAAACAAAGAAATGTCCAGGACTGAATGGCTTTCTTGCTTAATTCTATTACACCTTTAAAGAATAATTAATACCGATTTTTCTCAAACTGTTCCAAAAAATTGAAGTGGAAGAAACTTTTCCTAACTCATTCTATGAGGCTCAGCATAACCCTGATAACAGACAAGGACACAACAAGAAAAGAAAACTGTAGGCCGACATCCTTAATGAACATAGACACAAAAATTCTCAACAAAATACTAGCAAACTGAATCCAACAATATATCAAAAAGATAATACACCATGATCAAGTAAAATTTATCCCAGGAACACAAGGATGGCTCAACATATGCAAATAATAAATGTGATACATCACATCATCAACAGAATAAAGGATATAAACCATATGATCATCTCAATAGATGCAGAAAAAGCATTTGCTAAAATTCAATATCCCTTTATGATAAAAATTCCTAATAAATCAGGTATAGAAGGAAAGTGTAACAACACAATAAAGGCCATATATGACAGACCCACATCTAACATCATATTGAACAGGAAAAAGCTTTCTCTAAGAACTGGAACAAGACAAGGCTCACTCTCACTACTCTTATTCAACATAGTACTGGAAGTTGTAGCCAAAGCAATAAGGCAAGAGAAATAAATGAGGGGCATACAAGTTGGAAAACAGGAAGACAAATTGTCCATTTGCAGATGACATGATCTTATACATAGGAAACCCTAAAGACTATCAAAAAATACCCTTAGAACTGATAAACAAATTCTGTAAAGTTTCAGGGTACAAAATCAACATACAAAAATCAGTAACAGGGCCAGGCATGGTGGCTCATGACTGTAATCCCAGCACTCTGGGAGGCCAAGGCAGGCTGATCACCTGAGGTTGGGAGTTCAAGACCTGCCTCACCAATGTGGAGAAACCCCATCCCTACTAAAAATACAAAATTAGCCAGGCGTGGCGGCACATGCCTGTAATCCCAGCTACTCAGGAGTCTGAGGCAGGAGAATCACTTGAACCCGGGAGGCGGAGGTTGCAGTGAGCCAAGATCATGCCATTGCACTCCAGCCTGGGCAACAAGACTGAAACTCCATCTGAAAAAAAAAAAAACAAAAAAAAATCAGTAACATATCTATACACAAATAGTGAACTAGCTAAAAAAAATCAAGAAGGCAATCCTATTTACAAATGCTACAAAGAAAATACAATGATTAGGAATAAATTTAACAATAATAAAAACAACAACAACAACAACAAAGGAATAAGTTTAACCAAGGACGTGAAAGATCTCTACAAGGAAAACTGTAAAACACTGATGAAGGAAATTGAAGAGGTCAAAAAAAATGAAAAGACATTTGCATCCATGTTCATGGATTGAAAGAATTAATATTGTAAAAATGACCATACTACCAAAAGCAATCTACAGATTCAATGCAATTAATATCAAAACTACCAATGATATTCTTCACAGAAATAGGAAAAAAAAACTTTAAAATTGGTAGGGAACCACAAAAAAAGCAATCCTAAGCAAAAAAGAACAAAGCTGCTGACATCACACTACCAGACTTCAAAATATACTACACAGCTGTAGTAACAAAACCAGCACAGTGCTGTCATAAAAACAGATACATAGACCAATGGAACAGAATAGTGAACTCAGAAATTAATCTACACATTTACAGCCAAATGATTTTTGACAAGGCACCCAGAATACTCATAGGGTAAAGGACAATCTCTTCAATAAATGGTGCTGGGAAAACTAGATATCCATATGCAGAAGAATGGAACTACCTGTCACCTATTAAAAAAATCAACTCAAGTGGATCCAAGACCTGAATGTAAGACCCAAAACTATAAAACTACTAGAAGAAAACAGGGGAAATGCTTCAGGACACTGGTCTGTAAAAAGATTTTATGTATAAGACCTCAAAAGCATAAGCAACATAAACAAAAATAAACAAATGAGAAAGGGGCTTAACATCCAAAATACACAAGGAACTCAAACATCTCAATAGCCAAAAAAAAAAAAAAAAAAAATCTGATTAAAAACTTGGCAAATGATCTGAACAGACATTTCTCAAAAGAAGGCAAACAGTCAATAAATACATGAAGAAGTGCTTGACATCACTAATCATCAAGAGAATGCAAATCAAACTACAGTAGTATATTATCTCACCAGAGTTAGCATGGCTATGATCAAGAAGACAAAAAATAACATGGTGGCAAGGATGTGGAGCAAAGGGAACTCATACACTGTTTTGAGAAAGTAAACTAATGCAGCCACTGTGGAGAACAGTGTGAATGTTTAAAAAAATAAAAACTACAACATAATTCAGCAATCCCATTATGGGCATTTATCCAGAGGAAAATAAATCAGTATATCAAAGAGACCTCTGCACCCCCATGTTTAATTGCCACACTATTCATATTAGCCAAGATATTAAATCAACCTAGTTGTACAACAACAGATGCATGGATAAAGAAAATATGGTATATATACACAGTGGAATACCATTCAGCCATAAAAAAGAATGAAATTCTGTCATTCACAGCAACATGAATGGAACTGGAGGATATTGTGTTAAGTGAAATGAGCCAAGAACAGAAAGTTAAACTCCACGTGTTCTCATTCTTATGTGGAATCTTAAAAAAGTGGATATCACAGAAGTAAAAAATAGAACAGAGTATACTAAAGGCTGGAAAGGAGGAGAGCTAAGAGGGAAATAAGGAAAGATTTGTTAAACAATACAAAATTACACAATATAGGAGGAATAAGTTCTAGTGTTCTATACCACTGGAGGATGACTATAGTTAATAATAATATGTTACATAGTTTCAAAGAGCTAAAAAGAGGATATTCGCCACATGCAGGGGCTCATGCCTGTAATCCTGGCACTTTGGGAGGCTGAAGTGGGAAGATTCCTTGAGCCTATGAGTTCAAAACCAGCCTGAGCAACATAGAAAGATCTCATCTCTACTATTTTTTTTTTTTTTAATTAGTGGTTGTGGTAGTGCACACCTGTGGTCCCAGCTACCACTTGACAGCTGTGGCGGGAAGATCGCTTGAGCTCAAGAGGTCCAGGCTGCCGTGAGTTCTGACCATTGCACTTTTGCCTGGGTGACAGCGGGAGACTCTGTTTAAAAACAAAACAAAACAGAAAGAGAAAACTGAATGTCCCCAGTAGAAAGAAATGATAAATGCAAATAAGATTATGAATATGCTAATTATAATTACTATGTGTTAATTTTTTAATGTTATTCAGTAAATATATATATGTGTGTGTGTGTATATATATATATGTTATATGTGTATGTATGTATGTACGTGTAGACACAGGGTCTGACTCTTTCACCCAGGCTGGAGTGCAGTGGTACAGTCATAGCTCACTTTAGGCTTGAACTCCTGGGCTTAAGCATTCCTCCTGCTTCAAGCCCCTTGAGTAGCTAGGACTACAGACACTGCCACCATGCCTGGCTAATTTTTGTAATTTTTTGTAGAGGTGGGATCTTGCTCTGTTGCCCAGGCTGATCTTGAACTCCTGGCTTCCTGTGATCCTCCCACCTTGGCCTCCCAAAGTACTAGGATTACAGGTATGAACCATCACTCTCAGCCAAAAAAATTAAGTTAAAAAAATAATAATTTAGTGAACTGAGTAAAAACAAAGAAAAAACCAGAAATGTCCTGATAGTAAATAACAGATTCTACCATAGAAGGAAGAGAAAAAGTACATTAAGAGGTCTCAGTTGCAATTTTTTCCAATAAGAACTTCCTCCAGCCTCACTCTTTGGTAAGATGGAGATGAGTGCTCCCTGTACCTCCTGTTCTCCATAAACAAAGATTCAGTCCCATTTCCTAGCTCCCATTTTCATTGTAAGCCCTGCTGCCATTTATCAGTATAGACACACATGTTGATTCCCGAGCTCTCTGGGAATCTGTGGATGATAAGATTACAAAGAAAGTCGCAGGAGGCTGGTTCACTGGAGGGCATTTTGAATCCATTGTGAACATGTGTTGGGTATGTGGGTCAATGAATTCTGGGGGTAGGCTCAGGTGGCTCAATGAAGAAAGCTACTTCCTTAGGCTACCTCTGACCTCAATTTAAGCAATTTATTTGTAGTTGGGATAATGTAGTTTTTGCATGACCTTAAAGTAAATTGAACAAGCCAATAGACAATGTAATGATCACCCACTTTGAAGCTCATTTTTTTTTTTACAGGAAAGAGATGCATTTAGATATTTGGTAAGAACTTCATAGAGACTAAGGTAATGGAAGTGTGGGAAGAAATTTCAGAAATAAAGAGAAATGGTTTGTTTTTTAGAGAAATAAATGGGTCAGTATTTCAAATACTCCATTTCATTCATCAAGTTGGCAGTAGTATCAATGAGCGCAATTGCTAGCAAATGGTGATCTGATTAAAGTGGGAAGAATATATCCAAACAGGTAGAGATTATGAACTAAAATTCCTAAGATTAAATTACTGGTTTTTTTGTTTTGTTTTGTTTTTTTAGATGGGGTCTCACCCTGTCACCCAGGCTGGACTGCAGTGGTGCAATCATAGCTCACTGCAGCCTCAAACTTCTGGACTCAAGTGATCCTCCTGCCTCAGCCTCCTGAGTAACCAGGATTAAAAACATGTACCACCGTGCCCCATTAATTTCCTACCTTAGCCTCCCAAAGTGTAGGGATTACAGGCATGAGCCACCATGCCTGGCCTAGAAGTACTTTCTTTCTTTCTTTCTTTTTGTAAGAGACACTGTCTCATTTTGTTGCCCAGGGCTGGTCTTGAACTCCTGGCCTCAAGTGATCCTTGCACTTTGGCCTCCCACAGTGATAAATTACAGGAGAGAGCCACCACTAAAAATATTCTTAATGAATTATCTTCTGACTGTGTTAGTAGTACATTGGGTAACTTTTTTTTGTCAGAAAAAAACTCAAAGATTTGCTTTTACTTTACAAACTATACATTCCTTGTTCTCTTGAGAATGTCATTCCACTTTTCAAGCTCACTGAATTATACCAACCCACTTGAAAAACTAAATTGACCTCGTTATCCTTGTTCATGCTGTTGAAAATGAACTTCTTAAGGTCATATTGCATTACATTGTTCATTCCTTTTGTTGTCCCATTCCCAAGTATCTCCAGTTGCTTAAAATGTTGATAGTAATAATGAAATCACTAAATGAAAACTGGAGACAATATGCCCTAATTTCAGGGAAGAAAGAAGAAAATGTTCTTTCTCTTCACTCCTCCCATGGAATATGAAACTGATAAAGAGAAGCAGTGACTAACCTCCAAACTCTTGCTTTAAGGGCAGGCAAACAGTGTTTCAGATGGATATCTAAGACATTATAGCTCCAAGCCCCAGACCTGCAGCACCTCTGTCTCCTACCCTTGGATGATTCAGTTCTACAGTTTGGTTTATATGGTCCCCATTCACCTGGAGCTCTTGCTTAACTGATCTATTATGTATAACAGGATGGCTCACCCGGAAGCAATTCTGCAATCTCTTTCTCATGAAATATTTTGCAAGAAAGCTCTCCCTTTGACACCCTATTCAGCATAATATTGTATCATGTGTAGATTAATATTGCATTTGTTCCATGATCAGTTATCTTGCAAAGTCAATTATTCAGAACACAGCCAAGAATCAATAGGAAGATGAAAAAATTATCTGAACAACCAAGTAATACTCTTACAGAATATTACTCAAAGAAGAATCTCTCTGGCCATTTCTCAGGACTTATTTGCTTCTATTTTAGATACAATTCTTACATGCTTAATAAACCAACTTGTTATTCAACCAACTCTATGCAATCTTTTTTAGAGACAGGTTGTCACTGTGTCGCCCAGGCTGGAGTTCAGTGGTGCAACCACAGTTCACTGCAGCCTCAGCTTTCCAGGCTCAAGCCATCCTCCCACCTATACCTCCAGAGTAGCGAGTAGCGGGGACTACAGGCAGGCACCACTTCCCCTGGCTAATTTTTTGTGTTTTTTAAAGAAATGGATCTCACTGTGTTACCCATACCTGCCTCAGGCCCACAAAGTGTTGGGATTATAAGCGTGAGCCACTGTGTCCAGCCACTAATGACATTCTTAAAGTTACTCCTAAGCTAACCCAGGCCGTAAAGATGGTGTGGAACTGAAACACAATGCCTGGTCTTACACAGGTCCTCAGCAGCGTTAGAATGTGCTCAATGAACTGTTTATGATGTGACTGAATGGGATGATGAGATGCAGCCCAACAACACTATGTTCACTGTGAGAAACTTAGTGAAAATATTTGGATCTGAGGATGCATTTCTTTCTCTTCTTAATGTAAGGAACCATACTAGCTCTTGTTTTTAAATTGTAGACTCTGCAAACAATATAAGTGATTGTCATTCATATTCTGCCTTGGTATCAGAAAGCTCAAAGCCAAGATTGTGATCCATTTCTCATTAGTGTAAAGGATTTCATGGGAATTGTTTTGTGTTTTGCATTTTGTTTTGTTTTTTATTTGCATCATTTTTCTCACTTATTTTGAAGTTACATCTTTTTGCTATATGGTTAATTTTATTTTAAAAAACTCATATGGAATTTACCATATGCTAGACACTGTTCTAAGCACTTTGCAAATATTAATTCATTTAGTTCTCATAGTTACCCTATGTTATCATATCCATTTACGGTTCAAAATGGAGGCAGTTAGAGATTAGTTATATATCTTTTAATCTACATAAAATCTTTTTGGAATATAAGAAAATATATGGCTAGGCGCAGTGGCTCACGCCTGTAATCCTGGCACTTTGGGAGGTTAAGGCAGGTGGATCACTTGAGGCCAAGAGTTCGAGACCAGCCAGGGCAACATGGTGAAATCCCATCTCTACAAAAAATATAAAAATTAGCCAGGCATGGTGGCTCCAGCCTGTAGTCCCAGCTACTTGGGAGGTTTAGGTGGGAAGATTGCTTGAGACCAGGAGGCAGAAGTTGTAGCGGTGCTGAGACTGTGCCACTGCACTCCAGCCAAGGCAACAGGGGGAGACCATGTCTCAATACAATAAATAAATAAATAAATAAATCAATAGAGCAAGTTTATTCGAGCTGGAAAAGTTGACTGAAAAGAAATTAATGCTTAAAACTGATAAATTGGGAAAAAGCAATAGGTAGAAATATAGAGGTAAAATACTAGGGGAACAAAAGCTAAAGGTTTAAGTGATTGCTTTTGGGGAATACGATTCAGGCGTAAAGGATCATGGGAACTGCTCTGTGTGTGTGTGTGTGTGTGTGTGTGTGTGTGTGTGTGTAAGCCTTTTAGCACTTTAATCCTTTTTAAACCAGGAATGTGATTTCTTTGAACTTCTAAAATATTATGAAAACATCCACACAAACTTCTCAAATCATAAAAATGACTATCCTTTGATCACTGGCTGTGTGTGGTTCACTGAAAGGATATGAATCGTGTGATATCATAGGGAATTTCCTGAGCAACACAGTGAAACTGAAAAATATGTTAGACTCTACTTCTGACTACATTTGAGGTTGGTATAGCTCTTCTGTCAAAGTATATGTCTTCCGATTATTAAGGTTCTATTTCTCTGATACATAGTACAAAGCTATGGCACTTTTGAAGCAAATGCTTAAGAACAGGGCTTTTCGCAGTGCTGGCCTCAGACTCTGTCCCTCATGGTCCATGAAGGATCATCTGTCTGTTTAGCAATTAAAAAGTTTTTTAAACTTACAACAATTATTTATACATATTTTGTAAATTTGAAATGTAAGATTAACTATAAGTTTTGCTGAAATCTTATTCTGTTCTAATAATTTATAGGCTTTAAGAATTTGTACTGTATTAATAAGAAACTCTTGCTTAACATTCAACTAAACTGAAATATTGTCTCTTGGGCTCACAGTGTTTTCAAGTTAATTGAATATTATCACTTAAATAATTTGTTACATTTGCATGTTTCATTGCTATCATTCTAATTCAAAGAAAATATACCCATCTATCAAAAGTAGCTCATTAGTTAAACAGATGCTTGAAGGCAGCATACTCGTTAAGAGTCATCACCACTCCCTAATCTCAAGTACCCAGGGACACAAACACCGCGGAAGGCGGCAGGGCACTCTGCCTAGGAAAACCAGAGACCTTTGTTCACATGTTTATCTGCTGACCTTCCCGCCACTATTGTCCTATGACCCTGCCAAATCCCCCTCTCCGAGAAACACCCAAGAATGATCAATAAATACTAAAAAAATTATTTTAAAAAAGTAGCTCATTAAACATTAAAAGAAGTGATAAAAATGGCAATATAAATACTGTGACCCAAAATAAAGTTGGAAGTATCAATAGGGAGAAGTGCTCTAGTGTGAATGTAAAATGCAGATCTGTATGTGCAAAAGCAAATAAATCTAAACATGTAATGATTTTGCACAAGCAGCCAAAAAAGAAAAGTGTGATTAAGTCCAATGATGAATATATGATAAACAAACTTTATTGGAAAATTGATCCACTGCCACCAGTCCCAGTACATTATCTGTTAGAATACTTGTCTATAGCAACATACAGCTCTAGAGGACTTCAGGCATAGCGACTGTTCGTGTAAAATTAATCAGTTTTTACGAAACTGTGCAGAATTATGGTATTCAATAAATGATTGTTTTTTTTCTGATGACATATAAATGACCAAACTACCAACTGATATTTAATCAAATTTATATACCTATTACACTTTATTGCTATGAAGGTTTTTAAAACCATAAAAAAGTAAACGCCTTTTGTTATACTGGGGAGAAAGCAGAATACTTTTGAAGAATAATATGTCCAAACAACGTGTCTTACTAGGAATTAATAACTTACATAACACATAACAGTTAAAGTAATGTTATACTGCCTCAGAATTAGAAATACAATCTAGTGAAACAGAAACCAGCAGTTGACCCCAGCATATATATAGAAATGACATACAATGGAATTGACAATTCAAATCAATGGGAAAAGAATGACGTATTTAATAAATTGCACTTGAACTATTGTTTATTCATCTTCAAAAAAAATGTATCTTTACCTCACCCTACATGAATATAAACTCCAGATGATTTAAAGACATAAATGTCAAAAGAAAAACACTTTTAGATGTTAGAAGAAAATATAGACATATTTGTTTATGTATGAACCTTAAATTGAGTAAGAATTTCTTAAACAATATACCAAAAACAGAAGAAGCAAACGACATGAAGAAAACGTTGATGTATCTGATTATATCAAAATGCTTAGCTTGGATATAAAATTTTAAGATATATTTATGTACTGAAAATATAAAATCATGAATCATTGTTAATTTGAGAGAAGCAGGAAGAACAATAGATCCAGAGATAGTACCCAGGATATTTTAATTATATGTATAATTTCTCAAAAACATCTTTATATCCATATATGCTTATCTATATATAATTGTATCTATATTTCTCAAAAATATGTATAATAAACATTTATAGCAAAATGCTATAGTTTGACAAAGATGTCCTACTGGTGCGGGTTATATTGTTTTCTATAATTTATCTATCTTTTCCTTGAAATAGATTGTAGTAAAAAAATTAAGAATGTTTAAGAGACATGGAAAATAGAATTTTAGGTCCATCACATAGTAATAAGAGCTCCAGAAGGAAATATTAGGAAAAATGGAAGCTGAGTGATATGGTTTGGCTGTGTCCCCACCCAAATTTCATCTTGAATTGTAGCTCCCATAATTCCCCCATGTCATGGGAGGGACCTGGTAGGATGTCATTGAATCATGGGTGTGGGTCTTTCCCATGCTGCTCTATAAAAGGGAGTTCCCCTGCACATGTTCTCTTTCCTGCCGCCATGTAAGATTGTGAGGCCTCCCCAGCCATGTGGAACTGTGAGTCAATCAAACCTCTTTCCTTTATAAATTACCCAGTCTCAGGTATGTCTTTATTAGCAGCATGAGAACAGACTAATATACTTAGTATATTCCAAGAGATAATGGCTGAATATTTTCCAAAATTCACAAAAGACATAAATCAAATTTAAATAACACATCCCCCTACACACACCCTCTCATAAATACAGATTTTTCTCAAAGATCAGTTATGCTCAATCTGGGATCTTTTTGGCTACAATTTGTGCCAAAAGTATAAAGGTATCTGAGCTGGGATGGAACAAATTTATTATAAAATTAGAATATCACAATTAACTATTCTTACCTAGATGGCCCAGACTGTCGCCTGAGAAAGTTAAATACTTACTCTGGCCAACTTAGGGCAAGCTTATCTACCCCTTCTACTACCACAGCTGGTGCTCTCTTGAAAGCACCACCTTTTGGCTGGAGGCCAACCAACTCAGCCCATTACAGTAACTCCATAAGAGAACAACCCTGCTCCAAAGAAGGAGAAAACAGCTAATTCCAGTGCTGCAACATCCTGATTAATGAGAGGTCCTGAGTCTGTCCACGTGATGACTTCAGTGCTAGCATAAGCAGTATTTGAGACAGCCACCACACTAAACAAAATTACAACCACGGACTCTCACAGAGTCCACTTCACTGCCCTGCCACCTCCACCAGAGTAGGTGCTGGTAGCCACAGCTGGGAGACCTGAAGATTGACCACATCACAAAACATTTGCAGACATTCCCTAGCACCAGCCCAGCATCTGGTATCCCTGCTGGGTGGCTAGGTCAAAAGCCACCTGGGATCACTCCATGGGACAAAAGAATCTGAACAGCAGCCCTTGAATTCCAGATTTTTCCACTGAAATAGTCTACCCAAATAAAAAGGAACCAGAAAAGTAATTCTGGTAATAAGACAAAACAAAGTTCTATAACATCCCCAAAATATCATACTAGCTCTCCAGCCATGGATCCAAACCAAGAAAAAATCTTTGAATTGCCAGATAAAGAATTCAGAAAGTTTATTATTAATCTACTCAAGGAGGTACCAGAGAAAAGTGAAAACCAATCTAAAGAAATTAAAACAACAATACAGGATATAGATGAAAAAGTCTCCAGAGAAATAGATATGATAAAGAAAAAACAACTATAACTGCTGGAAATAAAAGACACACTTAGAGAAATATTACTGTAGTATTGTGGCAAAAACACAATTACTTTTGCACCAGCCTAATACAAAATACACTGGAAAGCTTCAACAATAGACTAGAACAAGTAGAAGAAGGAAATTCAGGGCTCAAAGACAAGGCTTTCAAATTAACTTAATTCAACAAAAACAAAGAAAAAAGAATTTTTTAAAAATAAATAAAGCCTCCAAGAAATGTGGGATTGTGTTCGATGACCAAATATAACTGTTCAATATATGTTCAGTGACCAAATATAATCGTTTAATATATGTTCAATGACCAAACAATTGGTATTCCTGAGGAGGAAGAGAAATCTAAAAGTTTGGAAAACTTATTTGAGAGAATAATGGAGGAAAACTTCCCTGGCCTTGCTAGAGATCTAGACATTTAAACACAAGAAGCTCAAAGAACACCTGGGAAATTCATTACAAAAATATCATCACCTAGGCACATAGTCATCAGGTTAACCAAAGTCAAGATGAAGGAAAGAATCTTAAGAGCTATGAGGCAAAAGCATCAGGTAACCTATACAGGAAAATCTATCAGATTAGCAGCAAACTTCTCAGCAGAAATCCTACAAGCCAGACGAGATTAGGGCCCATCTTTAGCTTCCTTAAGCAAAGTAATTATCAGCCAATAATTTTGTATCCAGTGAAACTGGATACATAATCTCCTTCATAAATGAAGGAGAAATAATCTTTTTCAGACAAACAAATGCTGAGAGAACTCACTACGAAGCCAGCACCACAAGAAATGCTAAGATTTCTAAATCTTGAAAAACCTCAGAATACACCAAAATAGAACCTCCTTAAAGTATAAATCTCATAGGGCCTATAAAACAATAATACAATTTAAAAAACACAAGGTATTCAGGCAACAACTAGCATGACTAATAATAGAACAGTACCTCACATCTCAATACTTATGTTGAAGGTAAATAGCCTAAATGCTCCACTTAAAAGATACAGAGTGGCAGAGTTCATAAAAATCCACCAACCAAGAATCTACTGTCTTTAAGAGACTCACCTAACACATAAGGACTCACATAAACTTAAGGTAAATGGGTGGAAAAAGATATTCCATGCAAATGAAAACCAAAATTGAGCAGGAGTAGCTGTTCTTACATCAGACAAAACAGACTTTAACGCAACAGCAATTTAAAAAGACAAAGAGGGATTAGTCCAACAGGAAAATATTACAATACTAAATATATATGCACCTAACACTGAGCTCCCAAATTTATAAAACAATTACTACTAGACCTAAGAAACGAGATAGATAGCAACACAATAATAGTAGGGGACTTCAATACTCCACTGACAGCACTAGACAGGTCATCAAGACAGAATGTCAACAACAAAAAATTGACTTAAACTGCATTCTAGAAAACATGGACTTAACATATGTTTACAGAACATCCTAGCCATCAGCTGCAGAAAATACATTCTTTTCATGAGCACATGGGACATTCTCCAAGAGAGGCCATATGACAGGCCACGAAACAAGTCTCAATAAATTTAAGAAAACCAAGATTATATCAAGTACTCTCTCAAACCACAGTGAAATAAAATAGGAAATTAACTACAAAAGGAATTCTCAAAACTATACAAATACATGGAAATTAAATAATCTGCTTCTGAATGATTTTTGGGTCAACAATGAAATCAAGATGGAAATTTTAAAAAAATTATTTGAACTGAAGGATAATTGTGACACAACTATCAACACTTCTGAGATACAGCAAAGGTGGTGCTAAGAGAAAAGTTTATAGCATTACACGCCTACATAAAAAGTCTGAAATAGCATAAATAGACAATCTGAAATAGCACAAATAGACAATCTAAGGTCACACCTCAAGGAACTAGAGAAACAAGAACAAACCAAACCCAAACACAACAGAAGAAAAGAAATAACAAAGATCAGAGCAGAACTAAATGAAATTGAAACAACAACAAAAAAAATACAAAAGATAAACGAAACAAAAAGCTGGTTCTTTGAAAAGATAAACAAAATCAATAGATCATTAGTGAGATTAACCAAGAGAAGATCCAAATAAGCTCAATTAGAAACAAAACAGGAGATATTACCAAAAATACCACAGAAATATTAATACAAAAGATCGTTCAAGTCTACTATGAACATCTTCATATGCGCAAACTAGAAAACCTAGAGGAGATGGTTAAATTCCTGGAAATATAAAACCCTCCTAGATTAAGGAAGAAATAATAGAAACCCTGAACAGACCAATAACAAGTAGCAACATGGAAACAGTAATTAAAAATTTACCAACAAAAAATAAGTCCAGGACGAGATGGATTTATAGCTGAATTCAGTCAGACATTCAAAGAAGAATAGTGTCAATCTTGCTGAAAGTATTCCAAAAGGTAAAGGGAATCCGCCCTAAATCATCCTATACAGCTGGGATTACTCAAAATACCAAAACCAGGAAAGGACATAACAAGAACAAACAGACAAAAACAAAACTACTGAACAATATCCTTGATGAACATACAGGCAAAAATCCTCAACAAAATTCTAGCTAACCGAATCCAACAGCATATCAAAAAGATAATCCACCATGATCAAGTAGGTTTCATACGAGGGACACAGGGATGGCTTAACATCCGCAAGTCAATAAATGTGATACACCACATAAACAGAATTAAAAACAAAAATCACACGATCATCTCAATTGATGCAGAAAAAGCATTTGACAAAATCCAGCATCCCTTTATGATTAAAACCCTCAGCAAAATCAGCATAGAAGGGACATACCTTAAGATAATAAAATCCATCTATGACAAACCCACAGCCAACATTATACTGAACCAGGAAAAGTTAAAAGCATTCCCCCTGAGAACTGGAACAAGACAAGGATCCCCACTTACACCACTTCTATTTAACATAGTACTGGAAGTCCTAGCCAAAGCAACCAGACAAGAGAAAGAAATAAAGAGCATCCAAATTGGTAAAGATGAAATCAAACTGTCAGTCTTCACCAATGATATGATTGTATACCTAGAAAACCCTAAAGACTCATCCAAAAGCTGCTAGGTCTTTACTAAATGAATTCAGTAAAGTTTCAGGATGCAAAATCAATGTACACATATCAGTAGCACTGCAATACACCAACAGTGACCAAGCTGAGAATCAAATCAAGAACTCAACTCCTTTTACATCGGTTGTAAAAAATAAAATAAGATATTTGGAATATACCTAACCAAGAAGGTGAAAGATTTCTATAAAGAAAGCTACAAAACACTGCTGAAAGAAATCATGGTTGACACAAACAAATGGAAACACATCCCCTACTCATGGATAGGTAGAATAATATTGTAAAAATGACCATATTGCCAAAAGTAATCTATAAATTCAATGAAATTCCCATCAAAATACCATAACCATTCTTCATAGAACTAGAAAAAAATCCTAAAATTCATATGGAACCAAAAAAGTGCTTGCATAGCCAAAGCAAGGCTAAGCAAAAAGAACAAATCTGGAGGCATCACATTATCTGACTTAAAACTATATTACAAGGTTATAGTTACCAAAACAGCATGGCACTGGTATAAAAATAGACAGGTAGACCAATGGAACAGAATAGAGAACCCAGAAATAAAGTCAAGTACTTACAGCAAACTGATCTTCAACAAAACATACAAAAACATAAAGTGAGGAAAGGACACCCTATTCAACAAATGGTGCTGGGATAATTGGCAAGCCACATGTGGAAGAATGAAATTGGATCCTCATCTCTCGTCTTATACAAAAATCAACTCAAGATGGATCAAAGACTTAAATCTATATCCTGAAACTATAAAAATTCTAGAAGATAACATCGGAAATACTCTTTTAGACATTGGCTTAGGCAAAGAATTCATGACCAAGAACCCAAAAGCAAATGAAACAACAATAAAAATAGATAGGACTTAATTAAACTAAAAAGCTTCTGAACAGCAAAAGAAATAATCAGCAGAGTAAACAGATGACTCACAGAGTGGGAGAAAATCTTCGCAAACAGTGCATAATATCCAGAATCTACAAGGATCTCAAACAAATCAGCAAGAAAAAAAAATCTCATTAAAAAGTGGCCTAAGGACATAAATAGACAATTCTCAAAAGAAGATATACAAATGGCCAACAAACATATAAAAAATGCTCAACATCACTAATTCTCAGGGAAATGCAAATCAAAAACCACAATGTGATACCACCTTACTCCTGCAAGAATGACCATAATTTAAAATTCAAAAAATAATAGATGTTGGCATGGATGTAGTGAAAAGGGAGCACTTTTATACTGGTGGTGGGAATGTAAACTAGTACAACCACTATAGAAAACAGTATGGAGACTCCTTAAAGAACTGAAAATAGAACTACATTCCATCCAGCAATCCCACTACTTGGTATCTATCTAGAGGAAAAGAAGTCGTTATATGAAAAAGACACTTGCACATGCATTTTTATAGCAGCACAATTTGCAATTGCAAATATATGGAACCAGCCTAAACGTCCATCAGCCAATGAGTGGATAAAGAAAATATGGTATATATACATACATATATACCATGGAATACTACTCAGCCATAAAAAGGAATTAAATAATGGCATTCACAGCAACTTGGATGGAGTTGGAGACCATTATTCTAAGTGAAGTAACTCAGAAATGGAAAATCAAACATTGTTACGTTTTCACTTACAAGCAGGAGCTAAGCTATGAGGATGCAAAGGCATAAGGATGATGTAATGGACTCTGGGGACTCAGGGGAAAGGATGGGACAGGGGGATGAGGGATAAGACTACATATTAGGTACAGCATATATTGCTTGGATGATGGGTGCACCAAAATCTCAAAAATCACCACTAAAAAACTTATCTATGTAACCAGACAGCACCTGCTCCCCAAAAACTATTGAAATAGTTAAAAAAAGAAAAAATATATATTATTCACTAAACTCCATAGCCTGAAATGTTAGTTTCTCCCTGATGTCACTTGTCTTCTTTCTAGCCTCGTTTTGCATCTTAGAAATCTTGCACTGAGTTCTGTACAAGGTCACCTGTGTCACTGAGGGCCTTGTTTTTTAAAACTTATAGGTATTTTATCTTCCCAAGTTTCAAAAATCCAGTTTTGCTCCCACCGAGGATTTTTCTGACAAGAGTGGGTTCCTTCTCATGTTTATGCCGGCTTTTCTTTCTGAATGCCTTACATGAACTGTAAAAATATAATTAGAAACATAGATATATTAAAATATATCAATGTCTTAGTCTGTTCAGGCTACCATAACAAAAAAAAAAATCATATCTGCCTGCCAATGAAAAAATAAAAAAAATTAGGGTACTGGTAAAATTCATTTTTCAAATGACACTGTTAGATATAATATAAATGGTATAAAAGTGTAAGAGCAATAATTTTCTTCTTTGTGTTAGCAGATAATTCACTTTACTGTTAAATTACTACCAATGGTAAATGTATGATTTAGATTTGGGCATATATGTAATACATATAAAGTGAGCATTTGATGATTTTTATTTGTTTCGTTTATCACTGAAAACCCAGACTACATGAGAACAGACTTGGTTAATTGGTTTTCTTTTTGAGCCATAATATAGGCCAGGAGTTGACAAACTATGGCCCACAGATCAAATCTGGCCCACCACCTATTAGCCCTCCAGCTAAGAATAGACTTATATTTTTAAAGGGTTTTTAAAATAAAATAAAAAGCAATATTCCCTGATATATGAAAATTTTGTGAAATTAATACTTCAGTATCCATAAATACAATGCTATTTTTTAAACACAGGCACCTTTGTTTGTTTACGTATTGTCTGTGGCTGCTTTCATGCTACAATGGCCAAGTAGTTTCAACTGAGGCCATAGGACCTACAAAGCCTAAAATATTAACTCTCTGGTTTTTTGCCAAAAACGTTTACCAGCCCCTGACATAGGATACAAATGGGTGACTCATATACTCCAATTGAATATGAAGGGAAGAAAAGAGGTAAATTGCAAATAAAATAGGTTATACATTAATGCCAATGTATACACTACTTTATTCACAGAAAACAGTTGTGAAGAAAATATGATGCCTGACCATGAATGATTCAGGACTAGGTGAAATTGTAAAAATTATTAAGATAATTAAGTTGTGGTAATTACTATAACTCCTTTCTTCATGTTATATATGAAGAAATAATGAGTAAGTAAATAACTATGCTTTTTCATACTACAGTTACCGAGATTTTGAAAAGAAAGTTGCTCACATGACTTTTGGAAAGGAGAGATGAAATTAAAACACTTCATCATGATGCTGAAAATGCCAGGAAAGATTATATTTTTAGTTTCATGTTGTGTTACTCTAGTGAATAGCCAGAATCTAACACTTCAAGACCAAAATCTCACAAGTTTATATGTTGAAAATAAGATATAAATTTTCATCAGAAGACAAAATTGTGGCTCAAAATATTCCATTGCTGAGTGTTACTCTTTTTAAGCACTTAATATTTTTTCATTTTTCAGAGAATTAAATCAATGATATATTATTGTACAAACTTTAAGTACCCAACCCCACAAATGCGTAATCAGAACACGAAGAAATTTTCCAGAACTACATGAAACCTACAAGTTTAACCTCACGTGTCAAAGCAATCAACCTTACAGGTTCCTTTTTGTTTTTAGTTGGGGTCTCGCTCTGTCACCAGGCTGGAATGCAGTAGCACAATCATACCTTCTGCAGTCTCGAACTCCTGGACTCAAGCAATCCTCCTGCCTCAGTGTCCCGAGTAGCTGGGACTACAGACATGCACCACCAGGCCCACCTAATTTTAAAATTTTGTTTAGAGAGATTTTTGTAAAGAGTATTTCTGTCTTGCCATGTTGCCCAGGCTGTTCTCGAATTCTTGGGCTAAGGCAATCCTCTTGTCTTGGCCTTCCAAAGTGCTGGGATTATAGGCATGAGCCACGGTGCCCAATCCAACCGTATAGGTTGCTTTCGTGGCTGTTGTTATTTTAATGTGATAACTCATCCACACCGTGTCCAAGAAAGTAACTAAAGCCATTTTCAGTGAGCAATCGCTCTTTAACTCCAGGTTCATTTTCAATACAAACATGGAAAACTGATTGTTATCAAATACTTGCTCCCATTCTCAGTAATGCACAAATGTAATGTTCTAGTTCAATTGAAATAATCATCAAGATAAAAACTGCCTGGATATGGAACCTCACTACTACCTTCATGAAAACTGCCCATTGATTAGAAAAAAAGAAAAATTATTTCCAACCTAGAATTTTAAAGTCTGCCCAATTATCAATTAAGTGGGAAATTAGAAAAAAAAGACATTTTTAGAAATAGATTCTCAAAAACTTAATTCCTATTTATCCTTTCTTAGAATGCTACTGGAGAATACACTCCATAAAATAAGAGAAAGACCAAAGAGGAAAATAGGAGATCCAGGAACCAGGGAATCCAACACAGGAGGGAGACTAAGAGAACCCCCATTTACAGAATGAAGAAAAATCCCAAGACTATGGTTACACGCCAAGGTAGAAGCCCACCAGTCCTGAAGGGGAAAGGT
Organism: Gorilla gorilla gorilla; assembly: GCF_029281585.2. NCBI lineage: Eukaryota > Metazoa > Chordata > Mammalia > Primates > Hominidae > Gorilla > Gorilla gorilla. The sequence goes on from NC_073228.2 coordinate 102,988,187, forward strand.
TAGAAAGTTTTGGAAGAGACTTCTTAAAGAGATGAAATTGATAGAGTATCTAATGTGTTTGAACATCATAATTGAAGATTTACACAATTAAGGGAGAGTTTGGGACTAAATTAAGTACATAAAAAAAAACAAGTATATTGACAAACAAGACACTTAAAAATTCCAAGGAAGATAAAATATTGTGCTAGCAAAAAAAAAGTAACCACAAAATACTGCCTGGTTCATCAACAAACTGTTTACATGGTCATGATAATGTAAACACTGAACATTGCTCTCTTTCTTTTTTTGAGACAGTCTCACTCTGTCTCCCAAGCTAGACTGTAGTTGCATGATCTCAGCTTACTGAAACCTCCGCCTCCTAGGGTCAAGTTATCCTTCCACCTCAGTCTTCCTAGCAGCTGGGACTACAGGTGCGTGCAATCACATCCAGTTACATTTTGTATTTTTTGTAGAGATGGGGTCTCATCATGTTGCCCAGGCTGGTTTCCACCTCCTGGGTTCAAGTGATCCTCCTGCCTCAGCATCCTAAAGTGCTGGGATTAGGCATGAGCCACCATGCCTGCCAGAACATTGTCCTTATTAAAGTTATATCTATACAGGAAAGATGTGGCAGGGGGATGCCGTGGGGGGGGAAGCTGGAGATAAAATTCAACTAAATCCTTTTGTAATAGAAAGTTAATAGTTAATGCCTAAAACAGTAATAGTGAGAAGTAGAAATACATACCTTTTATATAGATTTAAGTCAGTTACAACCACAAGAATCAATCAAGAGAGTTAAGAAGGGAAGTAGACAATGCTGGGGGTGAGTTGGGGGAGACAAGGGACTGCTGTTTTTTACAAAAGTTTTGTGGAGGTATTTCTGTCCTTATATTATGTGTATGATTAATTCAATAAAAACAGAAAAGTATGTTTTAAATAGTTAATAGTTTTAAATAGTTACTTTTAATAGTAAAAGTATGTTTTAAAAGTACATTTTAAATAGTTTATATATAAATATTCATATATATATATATATATAGAGAGAGAGAACTTATCTATCAATTAAAAAAACAACTTATTTAATTGAATACAAGGATGAGTCTAGGCAGGGCTGGGAGAGGGGCACCACCCACAGGAAGCACAAGTCCCTCCCCAACACCTCACCATATAATTTTTAAATGGATAGTGATGAGTATCAAACTGCTATGTTATTTAGATTCCTTCAGATATATGAAAAATGTACTATTTTATTTTAAAATGCCATATTAGTCAGTGTTCTCTAGAGGGACAGAACTAATAGGATAGATGTATATATAAAAGGAAGTTTATTAAGGAGTATTGACTCATATGATCACAAGGTCCCACAATAGGCCATCTGCAAGCTGAAGTGCAAGGAAATCAGTCCAGCTCCCGAAGCTGAAGAATTTGGAGTCCAATGTTCGAGAGAAGGAAGCATACAGCACCACAGGAGAAAGATATAGGCTGGAAGGCTAAGCCACTCTAGTCTTTCCATATACTTCTGCCTGCTTTATTCTGGCTGCTCCGACAGCTGATTAGATTGTGCCCACCCAGATTGAGGGTAGGTCTGCCTCTCCTAGTCCACTGACTCAAATATTAATCTCCTCTGGCACCACCCTTACAGACACAGCCAGGAACAACACTTTGCATCCTTCAAGCCAATCAAGTTAACACTCAATATTAACCATCACAAATTCCAATATTTAAAATGCACTAGAAATTATATCCTTTATTATAACATACAAAAATTATGTCTTATCTGGAAAAATTTTAGATATCAACTTAAACTGTTAAATGGGATTCATAATTTTTGAAATTATTTTAGGAAGTCTGAGACCAAGCATTTCATACCAAACACCTGTTAAAAGTAAACCCGTCTGCGGCTCAGTTTAATAGGTGGACTCATACTCCCCTCTGGTGGTTAAGATGGTCAAAAACACATAAGATACAAATTTGGACCTGTGGCATTTTGGAAACACAGGAATTTCATTTCCTTTTGTTGCATTAAACAAATAGCAAGTTTTGCAAAATCTGGATATAGTAAAAGGATTTTGAAAACTAGGATTTGAGAACAAAATGGACCATAGAAAAACAACTTATCTGCCTTTAATAATTGTGATTTGGTGTGAACCAAGCAAGATTTTTGCTTTCCAGAGAGATCCAAACAATACAATGTCTGCATCATATTCAGAGACACGATGAAGACATTCAATTAACTGAATGCACCTACAGGTTCATTGTGTTCTCTGTGTAACTGTAGAGGTTTGCCTTTGTATAAGTGTCCCCATAACATCTTTTCTCCTTACCCATCACTGTCCCCAGGGTCTCCATGGTCTGACACTGTCAGTAACAAGAATGCACGTTACAGAGAAAGCATGGCTCAGTGGTATGAGTAGGGGATGATGAAATTTGAGAAAGACTATATATCTGAATTTTATCCCCACCTATCACTGGCTGTGATCTTGGAAGAATTAACTTCTTTAGGCCAATTTCCACAACAATAAAATGGTTAAAATTCTAGCATGTGTGTTGCCTCTGCCACTGTGGTGTGCCCTCATGGAGGCAGGCATCCCAGCACCCACTAGCACCCTGCTACAGCTGATGGAGCATACACCCCACAGCGCTGCTTCTGGCACATGCAAATGAGAATGAATCATGCTGCCACTGCACTATGAAATGCTTAGGCTGAGACCACCCATCAGAGTGCAGTGACCAGCAGTCTGGGAGCACCGTGGGCCCCCTCCCCCAGCACAGTGGATTTCTAACCTTGAGGAGCCAGAGAACAACATTGAGCCTCAATACAAATCCTCCTCAGTTAAAGCATGCAGTCTAGGAGTTCAGAGCTGAGCATTACTCTCCTAAAATCTTCCAGAAATGAAGCCAATCAGCTGAATCCACCTTATATCACAATCAAACCCTCAAGATCATCAAATAGGATAAAAGGAAAAAAAATCCAAAGGTTAGCAACTTAAAAGATTGAAGGAATATTCAACCACAAAGATGAGAAAGAACCAACGCAAGAATTCTGACAACTCAAAAGGCCAGAGTGCCTTCTTTCCTGTAAATGATCATAGCACCTCTCCAGGAGGAGTTCTGAACCAGGCTGAGATGGCTAAAATGACAGAAATAGAATTCAGAATATGGATAAAAACAAAGATCATTGAGCTGCAGGAGTACATTGAAACCCAATCCAAGAAAGCTAAGAATCACAGTAAAACAATACAGGAGCTGACAAACAAAATAGCCAGTATAGAAAAGAATATTACTAACCTGATAGAGTTAAAAAACACACTACAAGAATTTTATAATGCAATCACAAGTATTAATAGTAGAATAGACCAAGGAAGAATCTCAGAGCTTGAAGACTATCTTTCTGAAATAAGACAGGCAGACAAGAATAGAGAAAAAAGAATGAAAAGAAAATAACAAAACCTTTGAGAAATACGGGACTGTGTTAAGAGAACAAATCTATGAATGACAGGTATACCTGAAAGAGATGGGGAGAATGGAACCAATTTGAAAAACATACATCAGGACACTATCCATGAAAACTTTCCCAGCCCAGCCAGAAAGGCCAACATTCAAATTCAGGAAATGCAGAAAACTCCAGTAAGATAATTCACAAGAAGATCGTCCCCAAGATACATAACCATCAGATTGTCCGAGGTTGAAATGAAAGAAAAAATGTTAAAGGCAGCTAGGAAGAAAGGTTAGGTCACCTACAAAGGGAACCCCATCATACTAACAGAGGACCTCTCAGTAGAAACTCTATAAGCCAGAAGAGATTGGAAGCCAATATTCAGCATTCTTAAAGGAAAGAAATTTCAACCCAAAATTTCATATTCAGCCAAAGTAAGTTTCATAAGCAGAGGAGAAATAAGATTGCTTTCAGACAAGCAAATGCTGAGGGAATTTGTTACCACCAGACCTGTCTTACAAGAGCTCCTGAAGGAAACACTAAATATGGAAAGAAAAGATCATTATCAGCTACTACAAAAACACACATAGTGTGTTATAGGCCACTGACACTATAAAACAACCACATAAACAAGTCTGCAAAATAACCAGCTAACATCATGATGATGGGATCAAATCCACACATATCAATACTAAACCTGAATGTAAATGAGCTAAATGCCCCAATGAAAAGGCACAGAGTGCAATCTGGATTAAAAAAAAAAAACAAAAACCGTTGGTATGCTGTCTTCAAGAGACTCATCTCGCATGCAATGACACCTATAGGCTCAAAATAAAGCAATGGAGAAAAATCTACCAAAAAAATGAAAAACAGAAGCAAGTAGGAGTTGCAATCCTAATTGCTGACAAAACAGACTTTAAACCAACAAAGATCAAAAAAGACAAAGAAGGGCATTACATAATGGTAAGTGATGAATTCAACAAGAAGACCTATCTATCCTAAATATATATACACCCAACATAGGAACACCCAGATTCATAAAGCAAGTTTTTAGAGATCTCCAAAGAGATTTAGACTCTCAAACGATAACAGTGGGAGACTTTAACATCCTACTGACAATGTTAGTCAGATCACTGAGGCAGAAAATTAGCAAAGATATTCAGGATCTGAACTCAGCACTGGATCAAATGGACCTGATAGATACCTACAGAGCTCTCCACCCAAAAGCAACAAAATATACATTCGTCTCACCACCACATGGAACATACTCTAAAATTGATTATATAATCAAATACAAAACTTTGCTCAGCAAATGCAAAAGAATTGATATTACAACAACCACTCTCTCAGACCACAGCACAATCAAATTAGAAATTCACTCAAAACCATATAACTACATGGAAATTAAATAACCTGCTCCTAAATGACTTTTGGGTAAATAATGAAATTAAGGCAGAAATCAAGAAGTGATTTGAAATGAATGAAAACAAAGACACAATGTACCAGAATCCCTGGGACACAGCTAAGGCAGTGTTAAGAAGGAAATTTATAGCACTAAGTGCCCACATCAAAAATTAGGAAGATCTCAATTTAACAACCTAACATCCCAACTAAAAGAAATAGAGAACCAAGAGCAAACAAATCCCAATGCTAACAGAAGATAAGAAATAACCAAAATCAGAGCTGAACTGAAGGAAATAGAGACACCAAAAACCATTCAACAGATCAACAAATCCAGGAGCTGGTCTTCTGAAAAAAATAATAAAATATACCACTAGCTAGACTAATAAAGAAGAAATGAGAGAAGATTCAAATAAACACAATCAGAATGATAAAGGGATATTACCACTGGACCCCACAGAAATACAAATAACCATCAGAGAATATTATGAACACCTCTATGCACATAAACTAGAAAATCTGGAAGAAATTGATAAATTCCTGGACATATACACCCTCCCAAGACTGAATCAGGAAGAACTTGAATCCCTGAACAGAAAACCAAATACTGCATGTTCTAATTTGTAAGTGGAGGCTAAATGATGAGGACACATGGACATATAGAGGGGAACAACAGAAACTGTGGCCTAGCAGAGGGTGGAGGGTGGGAGGAGGGAGAGGATCAGGAAAAATAACTAATGGGTATTAAGCTTAATACCTGGGTGATGAAATAATCTGTACAACAAACCCCCATGACACAAGTTTACCTATGTAAGAAACCTGCACATGTACCCCTGAACTTAAAATAAATGTTTTTTAAAAATAAAATAAACTAATAAGTAATTTAAAAATTCTAGCCTTGGCCAGGCATGGTGGCTCACGCCTCTAATCCCAGCACTTTGAGAGGCCGAGATGGGTGAATCACGAGGTCAGGAGATTGAGACCATCCTGGCTAACACGGTGAAACCCCATCTCTACTAATAATACAAAAAATTAGCTGTAGTCCCAGCTACTTGGGAGGCTGAGGCAGGAGTATGGCGTGAACCCGGGAGGCAGAGCTTCCAGTGAGCCGAGATGGCGCCCCTGCACTCCAGCCTGGGAGACAGAACGAGACGCCATCTCAAAAAAAAAAAAAAAGAAAAAAAAATTCTAGCCTTACAGTTGCCTTGTAAAATTAAAAAAGCACATAAGTAAGATGCTCAATAATAGCAACCAATTGTCGTTATTGCTACTTTATATGTTTGAAAGATAAGTAGCTCTGTCCATTTAGAGGATACAGAATATAATCTCAAGGAGTCTCTTTTAGTAGCTTAGTCATTTCTACTTATTTGGTCAAGATAGTGCCATCTTCCTAAGGGTTTTCTTTCCCATTCTCTGACATAAATATTTCCATTGAACTTCCTCCCTTCTCCTTTTCTCAGGTAATGAGCTGGGTTGGTATTGGGAAAAAATATCCAGCCCCTAAAACAACCAGACTTTGAGCAATCATACCCATATGATTGCTCCTCCCTGACTGCTCTGACACTTGACCCCTGTAACTTTTATCAAAGGCTTCATCCTTGCAATTATCTGCTCTTCTGCGCGTTCCTTAAATAACTAAAATCAGAACTACCTACTGTCATTTTTCCCTCTCTATTGGATCATTTTCATCCCCCGAAAATATCCTCAAGTATCTGCTTCTCTTGAAAACAATCCACACCCCCACCTCATTCCTCGAAATCCTTCTTAACTTCACATGATCTTGAAGCTAATGACCTATTTCTCTGTTTCTCTTCACCATTAAACTTCTTGGGGCGGGGTCCAGTGGCTCACACCTGTAATCTCAATACTTTGGGAGGCTGAGGTGGGAAGACCACTTGAGGCCAGGGGTTCCAGATCAGCCTGGGCAACATAGTAAGACTCCTGTCTCTATTGAAAATAAATGTGTTTTAAAATTTATTGAAAATGTTATCTATATTAAATTTCTTGAAAGAGTTGCCTATAGTAACACTTTCTATTTCCTCACCTCACATGCTTCCCTCAGTAGTATTCATTTGGAATAATTTTCTTCCACTCAGCTGAGACTTCTCTTGTCAAGATCAGAAATTAATTCTGTGGTACTACATTCACTGAAACCTTCCCTGCTCTTATTTTAACTAACTCCTTAGCAGCTTTTGACAGTTGACCACTTAAATTTTTTTAAATGTGGTATGTGAAAATGATATACCGGTGATACCTTGATGACTTGGTAGTAAATAATACAAATTCACTCAAAATAAATTAAATAGAAAAGGATTCATTGGAAAAATGAAAAATGATTAGGGGCCGGGCATGGTGGTTCAGGCCTGTAATCCTGAGACTGAGATGCAAGGATCCCTTAGGCCAAAAGGTCAAGACCAGCCTGGGCAAGATAGTGAGACCTCCATCTCCACACACACAAAAAGCTTTTAATTAAAAGATTAGCAGCCGGGCATGGTGGCTCACGCCTGTAATCCCAGCACTTTGGGAGGCTGAGGCGGGCGGATCAAGAGGTCAGGAAATCCAGACCATCCTGGCTAACACGGTGAAACCCCATCTCTGCTAAAACTACAAAAGAAAATTAGCTGGGCATAGTGGCGGGCGCCTCTACTACCAGCTACTCAGGAGGCTGAGGCAAGAGAATGGCGTGAACCCAGGAGGAGGAGCTTGTAGTGAGCAGAGATTGTGCCACTGCACTCCAGCCTAGGTGACAGAGCAAGACTCCGTCTCAAAAAGAAAAGACTAGCATATTTTAAATTAATACTATTTATTATAATATAGTGCATTATAAATACAAATAAATACAAATTAATATTGGTAACATAGTTAAAATTTAAACCACTTCCTTAAATAATTTGACTATTCATATTGACATTTTATAGCTTCAGTGGCTAGAACTAAAATAGAAAAGGGACTGGTTGAGGTGGCTCATGCTTGTTATCTCTGCACTTCGGGAGGCTAAGGTCAGAGGATCGCTTGAGCCCAGGAGTTTGAGACCAGCCTGGGAAACATAGCAGGACACTATCTCTACAAAAATAAAAGTTAAAAAATATAAAATTTTAAAAATAGGCAAGGGCTAAAGGCTGCAACAAAGAAACAAAATTATAAAAAGATTAGTGAAAACAAGATGTTCACTACTGTTGCAGTTTTATGTAAGGGGTTTCCTGCAGAATTTATCACGTACTTCAACTCAGATAGCAACTATAGCTCCCATCTGAAGCAGCTATTCCGCATTCTTTTCAGGACCCTGAACCACCAATATGACTACACATTTGATTGGACAATGTAAAAGCAGAAAGTAGCACAGCAAGCAGCCTCTTCCAGTGGGCAGGGTCAGCAGGCCCAAACTCCCACAGGCAAGCAAACTGATAAAAGCAAGAGTAACATGAAAGGTTTCTAAGCATGAATTGAGGAACAGAAGAAGCAGAGTGGACGATCAGAGCAGCATTGGTTTCTCTCCAAATCTAGAATTTTTAGTTCATATGTACACTAGCCAGTTGTTATGGACAGTGTTGATGTAAAGAACTTAATTTCAGTATAAACGGACTCTGAGCAGCATTGGTGATGTTGTATCCTGAGTTGTAGCCGCTGTAACTGTGACTATTAACTGAGAGAGTGAAACATGGTGTCTGGTTTTCTACTGCATTTTTTCAAGTGGAAAAGTTAACTAAATGGTTGACACACACAAATTGGGGGAATTTAAAAAATTAAAAAGTAGAAAAGGCACTCTGGAATCCTCTGCATTCTGGAAGTGAGAGAAGAGGTGACACTTTCAAAAAGACAGACTATATAGAAGAAAACTTCACTGGAATGGAGCAAAGAGGTGAAAGACCCAAGGCAAAGACTAGGAGGGAGTCTGACCTCACTTTCTGACAGCAGCTAGCCACTAGTAAACTCTTACTCTTGCCGTTTTCTTTCTGGACCAGTATAGGGCAATCTTGAATACCACAGTAGTATAAACTATTTATTCACCCTAATACTAAATTACTAAAGTATAGGTGAAATGCAGTGTCTTATTTTTGTTTGTATGTGTGTGTCTTGTTTTCACAATTTGCAGTCAGAGCAAAACCATAATTAACTGGAATTCTACTGATCAGAAAATAGGTTATACAGAAACTGAGGTGAGGGAAAATGCTTTGAAGAAGGAAAATGGGTTGCTAAAAAATTAAGCAGAGTTTGAGGTACAGAAGACAACCAGTTGAAAATGTCCAATGGGTCTCTGAAAACAGCACTCTAGAGTTTGGGAGAGGTCACCGTTGGCAATGATATAGAAATCATCTACTGAAACATTATAATTAAAGCCACGAAAGTAGATGGCATTGCCAAGGAAGAATGTGTAAAAAGAACAAAAGAGAGTGTATTAGTCCTTTTTCATACTGCTATGAAGAAATACCTGAGACTGAGTAATTTATAGAGAAAAAGAGGTTTAATGGACTCACAGTTCCACATAGCTGGGGAGGCTTCACTATCATGGTGGAAGGTGAAGGAGAAGGAAAGGCATGTCTTACATGGCAGCAGGCAAGAGAGGGTATGCAGGGGATCTGCCCATTATAAAACCACCAAATCTCAAGAGATTTATTCACTATCATGAGAACAGCATAGAAAAAACCCACCCCTATGATTCAATTACCTCCCACCAAGTCCCTCCCAGGACACATGGGGATTATGGAAGCTACAATTCAAGATGAGATTTAGGTAGGGACACAGGCAAACCATATCAGAGAGCTTGGTACATTTTTAAGGATTTCAAACAGACAGAAAAAAAGAGGTCTGATTTAAGGGAGGGAAATCATCCACTACTATGTAGCAGCACTACTTGGCCTCTCAGGAGCATATTTCCCTTTCATTCATTTTTCTCTTTTCTTCTTGCTGTCTCAATCCCAATTTATTCTATTTTGCCCACTTCACTCTGGGAAGGGTGAGCTACTCCCAGCTCCAGGGGTAAATCCTAATTTACCTAAGCTGATTATTGTGCTCCATTCATCTTGCCATAGATTGGCATACATATCTCTATATATAATATATGTGTGTATATATTTGTATATGTTATATATAATTGCGTATATGTTTTTATATATATATATATATATATATATATATATATATATACACACACACACACACACACAGTAGTTCTGGCCCATGCATTGTGAGGGAAAACCTGCTGTAGAGACTTCTGGGAAAGAGTTTCGCTGCTGAGAAATGAAGTTCCCCTTCTTCTAGCCTTTGTTCCTCTTGGAACTGCAGCAGCCATCTTGTGGTATTGAAGAAAACTATCTCAGGATGGCAGAGTAGAAAATGGAAAGGAGCTGGGTCCTCAATCACATCATTAAATTTTTGATGAATTATCCTTGAGACAAAATAGTTCAGGACTATGGAAGATAACTTCTCCTCAGTGTTTAAATCAGTCTAGTAAGGATTTTCTGCAGCCCAAAGTGCACATTAATATGTAAAATGCAGCCAGAGTTAAGAAGAGTCAGATCAACCTTATCAAATGTTCCTGATAGTTGAAGAAAAAGAAGAAGAGTCATTCTTGGTTTAGGTCCAAATACAAAGTGAAAAACTCAAAATCCTTAATTTTATTTTAATACATATGTGCTATATATAACACATATAGCTTAGAAGGAAATTTTAGTCATACTTCTTCAAATAAATGAAGAAATATATCAGAAAAGAACTATTAGGAGGCAGATGATTATGACGACTAGATAGATAGATAGATAGATAGATAGATAGATAGATAGATAGATAGATAGAGGGACTTGGTACAGGGATTTGACCTTATCAACTTTGAGAGCTGGTTAAGCAGTCTCTGTAAGGCTGTAGACTTTGCACCTGATGCTGAAACTCTTCAGTCCATACAGTAGACAGTTGGGAAAGAAGATGGGTGTAAAGTGAGGAAGACCAAGGACAGTCTCAAACTCATAAGCACAATTGGAGCCCATGAGAACACACTGACCAATATGTCATTTCTTTTTGCTTCTCGCCTTAAGGAAATACAAGCCCTGCAGAAGCAAGGGCCTTTCATCAAGGTGCTAAACACACACACCTGGCCCAGGAGTCGGAGACACTGACTTCAGGGGAGGGTAGAACAGGTGCAGGCCTGGTCACTGACTCATGCCAGGAGGTGAACCAACAGACAAGCAACGAGCTGTCTAGGCCATAAAATGGCTGCTTCTTCACTTTTACCCTCTGAATCTCGCACAAAAATGTCCCGCCCACTCTAACTGGCAACACACAGGACAGTAAATTCAGGGAAGTGTAATGTAGACTAGCCAAGTCGACACATTAAAAAGTCACCAAAGCTTGCCAGTTTCTTGTGAAATAAATGGAGTCTATTGTTATCGTGGTGTTTCTTTTCCTTAATCTAATACGACAGTCTTTGGAAAGAACATTTACATATTTACATGCATCCTTACCAAAGCCTTTTAGTGGCATCTGTTTTGCAAAATATTTGCATCTGCTCAGTCATCTTACTATTTTAATTAGATATTTTAAATAAGAGAGTACTTACCGCCTCTGAACTGTATCCTGAACTTTCTCAAATATGCAGATAGTGAGAGATGTCCATTCTGAAAACAGTTGCTTTACAGACATATGCCACTTGTTATGATAGCAGAACACTTTTGCCAAAGTACCATATCCTAGTCTCAATTTTGCCAAATTTATCAAGAATAAATATTATCTCTACCCTAGAAGACCAATAATGAAGGTTATGCATGATCAAGGTAATGTGAACAAGAATTGTCTAATATCTGAAAAATCTATTTTGACAAACATGTTTTCCTGTGTTATAGTTGAATGAAAGATTCAGCAGTGAATAAATCATAGATATCAGAACTATATACACAGCCCAAAGTTAAGAAATAAGCATATATGTTAGATGAGATTGGTGAAGTCAATAATTAACCTGTATCCACTTAGGTCAATTTACCTCTTTGTGTCTCTATTTTCTTATTTACAAAGTGAGATAAATAAAGAAAATTCTAAGATTAACTTCCAACTTGATTCTATATATATTTGTAAATGTATTCATGTATTTAATTCGAGTATTATTTAATACTTTAGGAGTATGGAATAAAACAATTTAAAACATAAAAATACTTATACATAAAATATTTACACATTTGCACAAATATATTGCAAATATATCATTATAACAGAGGCATTAACTACTTTATAATTATTTGCATTAACCAAAAAATATAAATCCAACCAGAAAAATTTTGCATCAAATGTATCACAGAATATTTTTCTGTTTTTGTTATTGTTGTTGGTTGTTTTGAGACAGAGTCACATTTTGTCGCCCAGGCTAGAGTGCAGTGGCGTGATCTCGGTACAAGTGATTCCCCTGTCTCAGCCTCCCAAGTAGCTGGGATTACAGGCACCCACCACAACACCTGGCTAATTTTTTTGTATTTTTAGTAGAGATGAGGTTTCACCATGTTGGCCAGGCTGGCCTCAAACTCCTGACCTCAGGTGATTCGCCTGCCTCTGCCTCCCAAAATACTGGGATTACAGATGTGAGCCACTGTACCCTGCCCTGTGCATATTTTTTAATTTGCACAAGTTAATTTTAAAATCTGAAGGCCAAAATATGCAAGGAACAAACAAGACAATGTATTTGTCTAAAGGTACCTAAACACAATATCAGCTTTGGGAAACAAGAAAAAGTTAATGACAGATAATTGGTTGGAAGGAAATATTTACAATATTTTGAACCAATAAGGAACTAATTTTTAGTATTCCAAAGGAACGATAATTAACAAGTAAAAGGAAAATCAATATAAAAATTGATAAATGATATGAGCAGGCAATCCATAGAAGAAAATAACTCAAAGGAGTATAAAATATATGAAGAGATGTCAAACTCATTGTTAATCGAGAGAAATACAAGTGAAAACAAAAGGGAGAATTTTTAAAATAAAGCAAGATGATGCTACTTTATACCTATAAGATTGGGGGGAAAAAAGAAAGTCTGATAATGTCAATCATTGACATAAATAAGGGGCTACAGAGTCTGGGACTACAGAGTCTCGGACTACAAATGGGAGTGTAGACTGGTGCAGCCCCTCTGGAGAGCAATTTGGTAACAGTTTGTCAAATGGAATAATAAAGTAAAATAGACCCTGTGACTGAGTAATCCCATTCCTGGGTACATATGTGAGAGTCTTCTTACACAGGCTCAGCCTATGAGAGGACATATGCAAGGATATTAATCTCAGGGTTGTTTGTAATAATGGAAAGTTAGCTAAACTAGAAAGCTGAATGGAGAACTATACAGTCAAAACAAAAGAATAGGGAGATTTATGAAACCAAGGTAAACATTAAAAACCAAAACACCACTGTTAAAAATTATAAAGAAATTAGAAACAGCATGGGGCAAAACAACCACAGCTGAAAATCAAATCAGTGGCCTAGAGAGAAAGACATAAGACAATCACTGCAGATGCAAAATAAGAAAAACAGATTGAGGCCAGGTGTAGTGGCTCACACCTGTAATCCCAGCATTTTGGGAGGCCGAGGTGGTCAGATCACCTGAGGTTGGGAGTTCAAGACCAGCCTGGCCATCATAGTGAAACCCCGTCTCTACTAAAAATACAAAAATTAGCCAGGCGTAGTGGTGCATGCCTGTAATCCCAGCTACTCAGGAGGCTGAGGCAGGAGAATCGCTTGAATCCGGGAGGCAGAAGTTGCAGTGAGCAGAGATTACGCCACTGCACACCAGCCTGGGTGACAGAGCAGACTCCCTCTCAAAAAAATAAAAATAAAAAAATAGATTGAAGAAATTGTATAGAAGATTGTAGAAAAGGAGGACAATGAAACAGAAAATGTATTCATAGATATTATTTTCTTAAAATAACTTGCATAAATGTTAGAAATAATGAAATCTGCAGTAGAAAAAGTATACAGATTATCAACATAAACATAAACACATATTCTGGTTAAGTTACTGAATTTAAGAACAAAAATTTCTTCATGTTTCCTTACAAAACAACTAACTAACTACATGAGGGAAAAGATAGGCTGTTAACAGAAGAGGACGTAGCAATAGCTACACAAGGCTGAGGGAAAGAAAGTTCGACCTCTGGACATGATATTCAGTCAAGTGGATACACAGGTGAAAGGCAGGTATCCTAAGACCTCACTGAACTGGGAGAACACTGAAGTCTGCAAAATCTATTGGATGACAGAATGGACTCAACCTAGAGATTAAAGTAGAAATCTTGGGTGGCGGCTTGGAGCCCAGGCCCGACAGCGGCCCCCGCGCTGTGCAGGCGTTCGCTTAGAGGCGAGCACTGCAGACGCCCCCGGCGGCAGCGACCGGGCGAGAGCGGGGCGGGAGCCGGGCCGGGCGCCCCCGGAGCCAGCGGCGCGCGGCTGACAAGGCTGGACCCTCGCGCGCCTGGAGACCGTACCAAAGCAGCAGGGCTTCGAGTTCTGGAGCTGCACCCTTCATGAGCTGAAGAAGCCAGGCTCCTCCCCCTGCATAAGGTGCAAATCCCCAGTGGCTCCACCCCGCACAAGCGGGCCCCCCAGTCTGTTGTGGGCATGCCCAGACAGGTTCCCTTAACTGCCTTCTGCATCTATCATCTCCCCCCTCTAAAGAAGTACATCCAACTGCCATTAGAATAAGGATAAGGACAAAGAACGATCTGAACTGCTTCCTGCTGACAGAGGGCACTGTTTTAGGAAGACGGCAATCATATCTCCCTCGGAGGCCTATCTAAGTAAGGGTCCTCGGTAAAAGGGGGCTACCATTTAAGGTTCCGATTACATGATCGTTTGGAGTTCAGTGGCCTGAAGGTAAGAAGAAACAAACTGGCTTATTAGAAAACATGTAGCAAAACGAAACAAAAAGGGGTAAGGACAGCTCAAAAATCCCCAGACTTCCAACACGCGCAGATAACTAGTGGCTACAGTTATGCCTGCTAAGATTCCGATGCATGGGGCTTGGCTTTGGTGAGCTCCCTTGGGCTCATTTTCCCAAAAAGAAACCTACAGGTTATGAGCACCTATTTACTCCCATCACCTGGTAGGATTTGCAGGATAATTACTCAGAATTAAAATATTGATCTAGATTTTTACATTAGCCATCCCTTTTGTTCCTTCTGAGCTGCAGCTGGAGATTGCTGGTTGGTTCACAGGAACAAGTAGGGTTAGTCTAAAATGTAGGCAAAAACTTAAAAACAACTAATGAGTTTAGAATTTAATGACAAATGTATGATAAATTTCAAAACATAATTTCTCTCTCTCCAATCAATTTGTTAAAAATAAATCATGATAAACCTGAGCTGTTTGCAAAATAGACTTTAGTCTTAATACTTGGCTTGATTACTTGCATAAAGTGCAGCAAGAATAATTGTTTTTACATAGGCCTTTTTTTTTTTTTTTTTTTTTTTGAGACAGAGTTTCGCTCTTGTCGCCCAGGCTGGAATGCAGTGGCACGATCTCGGCTCACTGCAACCTCTGCCTCCCGGGTTCAAGTGATTCCCCTGCCTCAGCTGACATAGGCTTTGGTGGAATTCTGTTCCACAAGGAATCTCAGATATGACTTTTGAAAGCCAAGCCCAGCTATGGGTTTGTACCCTCAAATACCTATGAGTTGGGTAAACTCCACTCTTCTTGAGGTCCCAAGAACATGGGGTTCCGGGACCTGTTAAAAAGTGACATTCTTTACTCACCATAGATTAGGAACCCTGTACAGGGACTGTGTAGACAAGGTATGAGGTCAGTTTTCCCAAGGGGCTTTTATCGGCTCTACAAGTCAAGCTTGATTCCTTAAAGGGAAGCATACCCTTCCAGTCAAAGCCTTGGCAAAACAACCAGTTTCTCCCATTGCATCCTGTTGCAAAAGGAAATGGATTGTTATTGCACTGATGCAAACAACTATACTGCCGTAAGTCAAGAACACTCATGACAAGTTTCCAAATCCTGAAGAAGCCAGTCAGAGAAAAAAACAAATATGCTCCAAATTTTGTTCACAGGAGTATACCTTACTCAATTATTAAAGCCCATAAATAGCTCAAAATACATATCCTTGACTCTGAAAAACAAAACAAGGATCAGCAACGTTCCAAGCAAAAGCCAAAAAATATTACTTCAGTTTTCTGTTAGGTCAGTCCATTCAGTTTATTCTTGCTTTGCTTGATATTCATGAACCCTTCAGTTTTTCATGAGTCCTGTACTTTTTTTAATTCCATTGTCACAATCCCCGAAGTTATCAGAAACCTGCATTTGAGAGCACCTGTCAAGATTCTATAGCTGATTATAAACCATGTTTTGAAGAGGATCAAAACAAGACAACAATTGTCTGTGAATAACAAAATGTCCAGGGTAGTTACTCTCAAAACACAATTGACAAAGAAATCTGGTTATCTCTGTGGTTTATAATAATTTAACATAATAACCTTAATTGTGATCGATAGCATATACTCAGTCATTAGAATTTTAGAAATCTCAGACAATTCTGAAACAAATATTAATATTATTTCCTAAAGTACAATCCGAAGAAGATTAAACATCATATTGGCAATCACACATACCTAAACATGTCAAATAATCCTGCTTACCTCTCTTTTGGATGCTCCAGGGGTCCTCTGTACCATCCAAGAGCTAGGGGTCAGGAAAGACAATCTTGAGGCTGAAATTTGATTTTGGGAAGCCTGTTAATGCTATGAAATAGAATTCTGTATTACCATAAGTTATTTATTTTGCCAAAATGATGACTCAAAAAATTTAAAACAAAGCAAAAACCTTTACTCATTAAGAGGGAAAACTTAGCTTTCCAAACAGTTTGTCTCCTGCTTTCTCTTTATGTCCTTTGGAAGCCTATCCACAAGGCAAACAGAAATCTTTCATTATCCTTTACTATTACACAAAAATCTTGTACATGGGAGAGAGAGCCAAATTTTGCCCTTACATTAGTTTACTATTGATGTCAACCCCAATTTTCTAATGAAAACTTACAGACAATTCTATCCAATCTTAACCAGTTTGACCATTAGGTAAGATTCTTATAACCTTTCATAACCCTTTACAAATTTTGCTAAAGAGCAGATTACTGCCTTAAGGGAAACTTGTTGTGCTTTCATTTCAATGCTGAATTTAGAGAAAAACAATATAATGCACTATTGAATTTAGTCAATGTTTACACACAGAATTTCTTTTGCAAGATTAATTTTTACAATCCTTCCGTAACGTTCTTAAATCTTTAGCTTTATTTTATCTAATTTAAAACAATCCTTTTACCATAGGCAAAAATTTAGATTTCCATGCCTTCTTATATTTTACTAAGATTATATGATTAATGATTATTTACTAAGATTAAGGCCTATGTCCCCAGGCCTTACCATGTTGTAAAGTAGGCAAGTTCTCAAAGGCCAAAGAAACAGTTTACAACTTTAAAACATTTAGCAAATCTACTATCTGACCCACAGAATTTAGACCACCTATTTCCATTTTAACTACATTTGCATTTTACCAATAATCTTTAAGACTTTTTTTTTTTTTTGAGACAGAGTCTCGCTCTGCCACCCAGGTTGGAGTGCAGTGGTGTGATCTCGGCTCACTGCAAGCTCCGCCTCCCAGGTTCACGTCATTCTCCTGCCTCAGCCTCCAGAGTAGCTGGGACTACAGGTGCCCGCCACCACTCCTGGCTAATTTTTTGTATTTTTAGTAGAGACAGGGTTTCACTGTGTTAGCCAGGATGGTCTCAATCTCCTAACCTTGTGATCTGCTCGCCTTGGCCTCCCAAAGTGCTGGGATTACAGGCGTGAGCCACCATGCCCAGCCAAGACTGTTTTTATTACTCAAAGATTAACGTCACATGAACTAAAAGGCATTATAGCTTTTATTTTTCCTTCAAAAATGTTTGATCTAAGCACTTATTTTCCTTTAGGCCAATTAATTAGAGCTCTCTTTTTTATAGACATCACACACAACACATACATAACCACACAGACAAACAGAAGCAGATTCAGTAGTTATAAGATTTTCTGTTTACCAGCCAGGCGCAGTGGCTGTAATCCTAGCACTTTGGGAGGCTGAGGGGGGTGAATCACCTGAGGTCAGGAGTTTGAGACCAGCCTGACCAATATGGTGAAACCCATCTCTACTAAAAATACAAAAATTAGCCGGACGTGGTGGCATGCACCTGTAGTCCCACCTACTCAGGAGGCTGAGACAGGAGAATTGCTTGAACCTGGGAGGTGGAGGTTGCAGTGAGCCAAGATCGTGCCATTGCACTCCAGCCTGGGTGACAGAGTGCAACTCCGTCTCAGAAAAAAAAAAAAAAAAAGATTTTCTGTTCACCAATCTCCTTATTGGACTATTGGCCTCTAAGTGGGGCCCTTTAAGAGCAAGGCTAGGAAAGCATGCACTTCCTAGGGCCTAATAAACAGGTATAGCTGGAAGACAAAAGCAGATTTTGAAAGGAATCCATCTGCCTCTAATTCCTGGAGCTCCATGAGGAAAACAGAGGTCTCTCTAAAAATGGAATTAGTGGCACCTTTTCTGTTTTCACCAGGCCATCAGAAATTATCTTAGGGCCTCTCATGTGTGCATTAAGGGTGGCAAGAAAAAATGGAGAAAAAGAATTCAGTCAACTGAGAAAACAACCTTTTTCCAGCAAAATAAGATCCAAGAGGAGAAAAACATAAAGGCCTTTTAAATATACCTATAACTTGGATATCCACTTTTAATTAAGCTGAGTGCTCTTCAAGAAAATCCTTTTAAATCCCTTATTACCTGATTTTACCCATGCCAAGCAGCCAATATTTCTGGCTTTTGAACTTTACCAAAGGTAACCTCCCAGGTGCTCAGAGAAAGGAAAATTGAAGGTGGTTCATGAAGGGGGAGAGAATCAACAATCAAACCAGAAAGAGAATCAAGAATCAAACCAGAAAGGACCCATTACCTAAGCCAGGATTGAACCCAGGCCACCACTGTAAAATGGCAGAGGCTAAAAGAAAGCACTGCCACGTGGTTACAGGTCATGCTTTCAAGGAAGTAAAACAAGATGGAGACCCACAGCAAAGTTTGCCACTGACCGGTTTGCTAGGCTGGGTTGAACAGTGGGCCTATGGAGTCCCAGGCCCACATCGCATCCTAAGATACCCCTCTTTCTGACAGAATCATACAGAGAGACATGCAATGCATACCAGATTGGCTACAGCTTAAGACCAACTTCACAAATACTTTTTCATAATTAAAACTTTAAAGAGAATATAAACAGTGATCCTTATCATTCTCTTTACTGGTTTGCACAGGGACAGGGAGGCCAAAAGCCCGACTAGTTTAAAAAAACTCTTATCCTTTTTCCAGCATGTCAGGCTTCTGGCTTCCCTCCCCTCAAGCTCAATCCCAAGCCAACCAGTTTAAGGCTTGGGAAATTAACTTTTCCCAGTTTGGAGGATACATCTGAGGGGAGTGCCCTGCAGCATGGGGACACAACTACCCATCTGTGAAGAAAGGACAGAGGAGGAAAAAGGCAGCATTTTTTCAAAAGAGCCCCAGGACTCAGGATGCATTTGAAAGAGATGCAGACTGAAAGTGAATGGCTACGCATCTAGAAAGTGGGGAGAGAGGCATCCCTGATTCCCTTCTCTTCCTAGTGAATACCTGGGGTACATGAGGTAGAAAAAGTGAGGCATCCCTCTTTCTTTATTTATATCCCTGAGTCCCGGTGACCACAACACTGGGTGGTCACCAGCACACGGGTGCTGCCCATGAGTGTCAAAGCACCTTTCACCCATGTTAATAGTGGGGCCTAGGGGATAGGATTATCCTCTCTTACCCATGTATGTCCTATGTCCCCTGCTGTCAGTAGCTTTTGAGTTCCCTAGATCTCATTTATGCCATGGATACTAGCATGACCTTTATCCATGAAATGGGAAACTTGGCTTAATCAGCAGCAATTAGTCATGCTCACCTGCACTGTGCCTTTTAACTTCCGTCATCGTCTGCCTCTGAATCCCTCAGATACAGTTTTCTTTCCCTGGGCTTCAACTCGAAGCTCGGAATTGAGTTTGGGACAAAAGACCTGCCTCAGGGGGTTGCATGGACTCCTTATCATAAGCTGAATGCTAAGGTGAAGCTGTGGAATTGAGTACTCCTCCAACAAGGAAAAGGAATTGGGGTTCTGACCTGGTGAAACATCTTCTAAAAGGAAAAAAAAAAAACTTACATAAAAGTTAACTCTGACGGGGTGGAGAAAAGAAAAAAAACCAACAACAGCTTAAATGCAGGGCTGGAAAGATGCCTGAAGGAAGAACCTCTTATTCTTATGCAAATGGGTTTCTCCAACAGGGAGAGAATTTTTTTTTTTTGAGACAGTTTCACTCTTGTTGCCCAGGCTGGAGTGCAATGGCACAATCTTGGCTCACTGCAACCTCTGCCTCCCAGGTTCAAGCAATTCTCCTGCCTCAGACTCCCAAGTGGCTGGGATTACAGGCGCCTGCCCACCATGCACAGCTAATTTTTTGTATTTTTAGTAGAGGTGGGGTTTCACCAGGTTGACCAAGCTGGTCTTGAACTCCTGACCTCAGGTGATCCACCTGCCTCAGCCTCCCAAAGTGCTGGGATTACAGGTGTGAGCCACCACACCAAGCCAAGAGAAACTTTTAATTGCTGTTTCTTCCCTGGGTCTTGGACCAAGCTGGAGCCCTCGGTTGGGGGAAGGGAAGACTCTGTGGGTACTTAGCAGGAAATGCTGTCCAGATGGCCACCCAAGGCCCGGGCCCCCAAGGCCACCTTGGGCTGGGCGGTGGTGGTGGCTCATTCCTGCCCTGCATGGCCACTGGACATGGCATGCACATGCGGTGGACTCAGCCATGCACCTCAGCCAGGAGGGAAGGGGAGCAGGGAGCCGCTGTTCACCCATTTGTCCCACATGTGCACCTGCGGGCCATTGGGATGGGAGTGGAACACCCCCAATATTGTAAAAGAAAAGATAGGTGACATTACAGTCCCGAATAAAAAGAAGCAAAATGCCATAGAAAAGGCTGGGTTGGACCGAGAGCAACATTCCTGACCCCCAAGAGCGACAAGGGGTCGGGGGTCGGGGGGCAGAGTTTCCTCTACCCTCAGAAGAAGTCCAACAAGGCTCAGAAATGAAACGGAAAGAAATTTTTTTGTCCACATTTTACTCACCACGTCTCATAGTTCCAAACAGGCCACCAAAATGATACAGAATTTTTGCTCCTTAGTTCAGCTAAAATCTGGGTTCTTATCTCACAACCAGGAAAAATTAGGCACACAGGCACACTGAAGGGTGAGGAGTAGGCACAAAGAAAGCTCTCAGCAAAGAAAGAGGTGGTCCTGCCAACAGGCCTCCACCTCACAGACTGAATACCAGGCCACCATACACAAGCTGAAGAGGCAGACTCCATCCCCTGCATAAGGTGTGAGTCCCTGGTGTGTCCACCCCATTCTCCCAGTGCATGCATGTGGGCCCCCAGTCTGTTGCGGGCATGCCCAGACAAGGCCCTGTGCACCCTTATATGCCTCCTGCATCTATCAGTATTGTACTTTTTATAGGACACCAAAGGCACAATCCATGAAATAAATAATAAACTGGACTGGACTTCATTAAAATTAGTTTAGGTTTTTGTTTTGTTTTTTTTTTTACTCTGTATAAGGAGAAAATATTTGCTGAAGATATATGTGATAAAAGACTGTTATTCAAAATATGTAAAGAATGCTTAAAACTCAACAGTAAGAAAACATACCCAATTTTCTAAAAAGGGGGGATTAAAGACCTGAACAAACACCTCAGCAAAGAAGATGTACACATGGCAAATAAGCATATGAAAAGATGTTCCATATTATATGTCATCAAGGAAATGCATATTAAAACAAGTGAGATAACACTAAACACCCATTAGAATGTCTATAGTTCAGCACACTGACAACACAAAATGCTGGCAAAGATGTGGAACAAACTCATTTACTGCTGGTTGGAATGCAAAATAGTATAGCCACTTGGAAGACGGTTTGAGAGGTTCTTCTGTAAGTAAACATACTCTTAGCATGTAATCCAGTAATTGCCCTCCTTGGTATTTACCCAAACGAGTTGAAAATGTATGTCTGCACAAAAATATGCACATGGATGCTTTATTCATAATGGCCAAAACTTGAAGACAATCGAGATGTCTGTCCTTCAGTATGTGAAGGGATATATAAAACTATGGTACATCCAGACAACAGAATATTACTCAGTGCTAAGAAAAAATGGGCTAGCAAGTTATGAAAAACATGGAGGAAACTTAAATGCCTATAACTAAGTGAAGGAAGCCAATCTGAAAAGTCTAGCTTCATGCTGTAGGATTCTAACTGTGACACTTGGAAAGGTAAAGACTATGGAGACAGTAAAAGGATCAGTGGTTGCCATAAGTTAGGGGATTGAGGGAGAGAGGAATTAATAGAGGGGCACATAATTTTTAGGGCAGTGGAAATACTCTGTATGATACTGTAATGAAGGATACATGTCATTATACATTTATCCAGATCCACGGAATATACAACGCCAAGAGTGAACTATTGATTTTGGGTGACGATGTGTCAATACAGATTCACCAATTGTAAGCAAATGTAACACTCCATTTATGGGGAGGTTATATATGCGTGGTGACTAGAGAGTATATGTCTGTACCTTCCTCCCAATTTTGCCATGAACCTAAAACTTTTAGACTGAGCACAGTGGCTCATGCCTATAATCCCAGCACTTTGGGAAGCTGAGGCAGGAGGATTGCTTGAGGCCAGGAGTTAAAGCCAGCCTGGGAAACATGTGAGACCCCTTCTCTACAAAATATTAGCTGGGCATGGTGATGCATACCTGTAGTCCTAGCTACTTAGGAAGCTGAGGTAGGAGGATCCCTTGAGCCCAGGAGTTCAAGGTTACAGTGAGCCATGATGGCACCACTGCACTCCAGCCTGGGCAACAAAGCAAGACTCTGGGTCTCAATAAATAAATAAGCCTTAAAATATATATATTTATAAAAAGACAAGCAATACAAAATAAAATCAAAAGCTGGTTTTAAAAATATCAACAAAATTGGCAAACCTCTAGTTAGGCTGAATAAGAAAAAGAGATGAATGATTAATATCAGAAACAAAAAAAAAGGAAAGATCACTACAGAACATACAGACATTTAAAAGTTAAGGTGAAAGAACGTATCACCTCAACAGACAACATTTATGATAAAACTTCTCTAAAAACGTAGAAGGCAAATTACAAAACCTGATAAAAGGCATCTATTAAAAAACTTAACTGCTAAGATAATAATGAAGAAAGGCTAAATGCTTCCACTGTAAGATAAGGGATAAGCCAGGATATCCACTCTCCACCTCTCCCCCATGTCAACATGGTATAGGTGGTCATACCTAGTGCAGTAAAGCAAGAAAAAAAAAGTATACAGATTGCAAAGAGGAATTAATGCTGTCTTTATTTGCAGATGTGATCGTGTGCATAGAAGAACCTAAGGCACAAATAAAACTTTTCACTAAAGACATGATCATTTATGCAGAAAATCTCAAAGAATCTGGAACAAAATTATTAGACCCAATGAGTTATTGAGCAAGATCAGAGGACACAAGGTCAAAGGACACAAGGTCAAATCCAAAACATGAGCACTTAAAAACTGAAAATAAAAAAAATTTAAATAGCACAAAAATATAATTTACCAAAGATAAATGTAACAATATATGTTACAAGATTGTATACACCGAAAAACTGCTATATGCTGATAAGAAAAATCAAAATACCTAAATAATGTAGACATATTTTGTGTTCATGGGCTAGAAGTCTCAATATTGTTAAATTGTCAGTATTTCCCAAATTGATTATGTAAACAATGCAATCTCAAAATCCCATCATGCTTTCTAATTTAGAACAAAACATTGTAGTTCATTGAGATCCAATTTTTTTTTTTTGAGATGGATCTTGCTCTGTCGCCCAGGCTGGAGTGCAGTGGCATGATCTCAGCTCACTGCAACCTCTGCCTCCCGGGTTCAAGCAATTCTCCTGCCTCACCCTCCCGAGTAGCTGGGATTACAGGCGCACAACACCATGCCTGGCTAATTTTTGTATTTTTTTAGTAGAGACGGGGTTTCACCATGTTGGCCAGGCTGGTCTCAAACTCCTGACCTTCTGATCCGCCTGCCTCAGCCTCCCAAAGTGCTGGGATTACAGGCATGAGCCACCACGCCTGGCCTGAGATCCAATTTTTTTAATATTAAATAAAGAGAAAGCCAAAACAATTTTTAAAAAGCAAAATAGGACTCACGACTACCTGATTTTATGGTTTACTATAAACTACAGTAATCACCATAGTGTGGTGTTGGCATAAAGACAGAAATATAAATTAATGGGACAGAATGGAAAGCCCAGAAACAGACTCACACATACATGAACAGCTGATTTGCAATAAAAATCAAATAAGCCAGGCAAGGTGGCATTCACCTATAGTCCTAGCTTCTTGAAAGACTGAGTTGGGAGGATGGCTTTGAGCATGGGTGTTTGAGACCAGTCTGGGCAATATGGTGAGATCTCGTCTCAAAATAAATAAATAAATAATAAAGAAATGTAGTGGAAAAAGGATAGTCTTATTAACAAATGGTACTGAAAAAATTCGATATATAATATTTAAGCAATAACAAAAACCACAACTTTGTGTGTTCCACACAACATACAAAACATCAACTCAAAATGAATCACAGACATACTTAAAAGGTCAAGGCTGCAGTGAGCCATGATTGTGCCACTGCACTCCAACTTGGGAAAGGAGGATCACTCAGCAATAAAAGGAAATGAACTACTGATAAATGCAAAATCATGGATAATTACAAAAGCATCATGCTAAGCAAACGGCAAACTCAAAGGGCAACATACAATATGATTCCATTTATATGACATTATGGGAAAAATAAAACTATAGGAACAAATCAGTGATTGCCAAGGGCTTGGTATAGGGGAAAGGAGCAAAAGAGAACTTACTTGATAAGATGGAAATATTTTATATCTTAAGTACACTGATGGTTACAACAACTGCATAATCTGTCAAAACTCATCATGCTGTACACCTAGAGAAGGTGAATTTAACTTGGGTAAACACGATGTAAATTTCTTAATGGGAAAAACCTAGCAAGTAACAGCAAGAGAGGGGATATTTTTTGCTTTTGCAATTTTACTTTAAAAACATTGGAAATACAACGTATTTCTCTTAGTGTTTTTACAAGTTGTGTTCTTGTGCGTTAAGAAAGAGTGTATCATGATACCTAAAAACATATTTCCTTTCGAAAGATAAGGGAATAGACAACCCAGTCACTGTGGCTTGAGTCTGTAATCCCAGCTACTTGGGAGGCTGAGGCAGGAAGATTGCCTTGATCCCAGGAGTTCGATACCAGCCTGGAGCAATATAGCAAGACTTCACTTCTAATTTAAAAAATAATAATGAAGAAGGTTCATAAGAAAGGTAAAGCAATAGACAAATCAAAATGTTTTATATTTTCCTATTATATACATCTCTGCATATCTCTTCGCAAAGTATCAATTATATTTCCTAAGTAGCCATATAGTTACAGAAACCAGTTTTTCGTTTAAGCATTACTGTATTATTTATAACAGTGGAATTAACCTCTATATTAATTATTCAGGTAAATGAAAGAGATATTAAAACCCCATTACTTGGAGCATTTCCCTGCCATTTTAATTCCTAGAGATGAGGCTTATGTTTTTCTATATTTCTCAAGTACCTCCAGTCATTTTTATCAGTCAAGTTTAAAAACTGGAAGTTAGTAAACAGACTCAAGTAATCCATGAGATAGTAAGGCATACGATAATTTCCAGTACTAACAAATCAGGTTAACAACGGTAAGACAAAAAGTTTGGTAATGCTGGCCATTTATAGGGCATAGCATTTCCGGGAAGGACATTAAAAAAATGAAAATATAATTGATACAAGGCATTGTTTTAAGTACTGAGAATATAGCAGTGAACAAAATAAAGTCCCTGCCCTAATGGAACTTATATTCTAGTGGGGAAGCAGTCAATGGCAAATGAACCAAATATATAAGCTGTGGTAATGCTAGAAGAAAATGCAAGATAAGGGATTTTTTAAAATGATGGGGCAGGGTACTAATTTCAAGACTTGAAATGACGTTTGAGCTGAAAGAAACCTGAATTGAGGAAACGAGTTTTGTACAAGTCACAAATAAGCATTTTTAATAGAGGGACAATAATGCAAAGATCAAGAAGCATTTTCTTTGCATTGAGAGGAGTGGCTGAAGTGAAGCAAAAAGAACAGAAATAGCTAAGTAGAAGTGCCTTAGGCAGAAAGCTGTGAATGCATTTATCAAAGACCCTAGTTTTTAAAACTTTCTTTTTTTTTTTGAGGCAGTCTCACTCTGTCGCCCATGCTGTAGTGGTGTGATCTTGGCTCACTGCAACTTCTGCCTCCTCGGTTCAAGTGATTCTCCTGCCTCAGCCTCCCGAGTAGCGGGGATTACAGGCGCATACCACCACACCCAGCAGATTTTTGTATTTTTAGTAGAGACAGGGTCTCACCGTGTTAACCAGGTTGGTTTCAAAGTCCTGATCTCAAGTGATCTGCCCGCCTCGGCCTCCCGAAGTGCTGGGATTACAGGAGTGAGCCACTGCACCCAGCCTTGCAGTTTTTAAAACTTTTAATGTCTTAGTGTAAAAGGGTTGAGTTTGGTTTTACATATTTTAATATTACATATCTATTAGCTGTCTAAGTGGAGATGAGTTCAGGGTAGTGGCTGAAGCTGAAGATAGTCAGCACTAGAAACAGGAAGAGAAAAATAGTACAGCTGTTGAGAAAGAGAGATCAGAAATTAAGTCTTATGATAGCAATGATATAGGATTCCAGAAAGTAAAAAGAAGTGGGTAAGAGGCAACAGCTGTTTAAAAAAAGAAATTAAAAAAAATAAATAAATAAAACCACCACACCAGGACTTAATATTAGTCAGCCTGCAGAACACTAGAGACAAATCAAAGATTTGAAAAGTAAACAGAAGGAATTAAAAAAAGTAACTAGTGGCAGTTCCATAGCTCATTCTAGATTGGAAATCTAATTAATATTAGTCAACAATAATGAAATGACAATACATCACACATTTTTCAGTCACATAAAGTTTGCATATCACCAACGCAAACAATATCCTTAGCTCATTTAATAGAATCATTAGGATTTTTAGACTGTTCATACCTCTTTAGTTTCATATTTAGATCAGGACTCAAATGTGGAGTAGAACATCGAATTAAAATGATTTCATTCATTTGGGAGTTGGAACTACACATTTTGTTTCAAATATAGATGTTAAGCTAAAGGGCAGAGTGGTCAGTGGCCTTTTAGTGTAGAAAATCCAGCACATGAAGCCCCATTAGAGAATTTGTATAGGTACTTGGAACAACCTTTTAACATTTTTTATTAATCCTACTTTCCCCCGTAATCTCATCTTTCATCCTTTTACACCATAGCTAAGATTTCCTATTCCTAGATCTTCCTATGAGAATTCAATGAATTTCTGTAATGGAGTCAACCTATTAGGTCCTAATTTTTTAAAGAAAATTAGCATGAAGTGTTCTACAAAATCAATTACTAGTTATTGTCAAAATATAATCTCAAACTTTCTTCCAAATATCTATAATTGAATGTCTTAGAAATTTTAACACACATTTTGATACTATCTCAAAATATTTGTTGCATTACTATCTAGTTGTGTCCTCTATAACATCCTCCACTCACTACAATTATTGTACAGTGCTAAAATGTATCTAAGTTTTGTCTGCATTTTCAAATTGAGTATTTAATGTATATTTAATAGAGGCATCTATATTAATGTGCTTTTACATATTAACTCAGAAATATTTTAAAATATTTTTGCAGTTTCCTATGAAGCTGAAAGTCGTTTTTTAAAATCCTGTATTTAAAAATTAGTTGCTCTTCCAAATCCCTATCCCTTTTTAAAGCTGTTGTATTTATAAAGCTATTTGTATTTATAAAGCTATGACAGCTAATTTGGGGTGCAAAGATTATTTTCTAGTTAGAAATAGTAATGGGGTAGAGTAAAAATCATGCCATTTACTCCTAGAGCATATTCTTGATAAACTTCATGAAAATGAATAACCTACTCAATCTTTTCATATTAACTACAAAAAGAGAAATTATATAATTTATATTACATAAAATTAAAAAGGTTCTCATTAAGCTACTCACTCTGAAAATAAAATTATTCAAACTCATTTTCCATAGTCTGAAAATTAATTTCTAACATACTCTAAACAAAGAATATCTTTATAAGCAAACAGGCTATTGCTTTTAGTAAGATTTATTGTATAAATAAGTGGAAGGTTAATTGGTACAGCACTATACATAATCTCTCACCCTTGACAAATTAAACATAACTGGATAAAAATAACAAAGCAGAATGAAAACAGAATATTTTATGGAGAATGTTCTGCTATATTTATGTACTAATGTTCTTCACCATTGCGTCTTAATTTTTCTGATTTCTTTAAAAAATGAACATATTTTGTCATTTGATAAATGTACATACAGTTCTATATTTTTCATTCAACTCAGCTAACTAGCTGACTGAAACTTTCAACTAAGTGTAGCACTATTAAAAAAATTAGAGCCTTATCTCAGAAAATGCAACATTGTTCTGTGAAATTTGCACAATAGAATATAATGCAAATATCTCAGCTAAAAAGTAATAAATTAAAAAATGCCAGCCACCATCTTATGACTTAAGCATTATGAATTAGTCAAATGCTATCTTGTGGAATAAAATAGTCATACTAAATGTAGAGAAAAGTGATAAGTTTCAAAAATGTGTGCCAGGACTACCTTCATTACTTTTATATTTAATTATAAATCAGATGTTTAAAAAACTGAGCTACTCCCTCACATGTTCTCTCATATACCAGAAAAGAAAGAAAGCATTATTATTCTTCAGGGTAACTGTATCAGAAAGAGAAATTACTGCAAAACAAAACAAAACAAAAAGCAAAAAAACCCACAAGCTTTTATACACATAAACCTAATTGGACAAAGGAAAATATTAAAAAATACACCTATGGACAAATATCTGTAGGTTGCTCCCACAGGTAACTAACAGTGACACACATAGCAATACTGTAGAAATTATGTCCACATACTTATATTCGTCAAAGATTCAAATTTGTTACATCAAAGCATACATGCAAGAATGTGTGCCACATGACTTAAAAACTTCCTGCTGAATATAAAACAAAATAAAAATCTGTGAATAAATATAAAACATCCCATAATAATATCTGTAGGAAGCCAAAAGGGGCCAACAAAAATGTCTATGACCCAAGTTTTACTTCATAGGAATATTCATAGTCTCCAAAACAGATTTAGTTGTAATGCTACACATTACAAATATTCAACTGCTTACCAAAATACTTTTTCTGGCAGCAAAATGTTACTTAAAAACGGGGGTGGGGGGCGGTGGTGGTGGTGGTAAGTGCTTGAGGGAGTTAAGAATGCAGCAGAAAATTACAGGAGCCCACATATCCTTTTTCTTAAATTTAATTTGTCATATATAACGTTTTTATATACAATCAGTGTGCATTGTAACAGTTTATATTAAAAGTCAATCAAGTTTATCTAAAATGTTAACCTGGCTGCATAGCACATTTGACATTATTGCCCACATGAAACGGGAAAACAAACGGATTTACAATAACTTTTGGCCGTTTTGGATTCTGAAAAGTGTTTATACACCTACCCTTTTAAACCAGATGCATCTGAAAAAAATGTTTCCAGAGCATGCAGTTTAGATTTTACATATCATCTCGCCATTTTTTAAAACTACAAACACAATATTGACTAAAAAAGGAAAAAAAAGGGAATAACATGTATCTAATAAAATATTCAGTATAAAAAGAGGACTAATGGAATTAAGTGGCCCCTTTCCCCATTTTTACATTCTAAACAATGATTCCATCAAGACAAATCATTAAAAAGTGTTATTACACTGTTTTTTTTTTTTTTTTAATAAGAAGGCCTGAGTTGGTAGGGAAAGGAACAGTCAAAAAAAGCCTGAGAAAGGGAAGGAAGTAAGGAAAGTTCCTTTAATATTTACAATAATTTACAGCCATTTTTTTTTTGTAAAAAGGCATAATAGATCACAAACAGGAAATTCCTGGCTATTTTACAGATATAAGTACAGAATTTAAATATTCAAGCTTGTGATGAAAAGCGGCAAGGTGGTCGCAGTGTACAATGTAAACAAGTAGCTTTGGAAATGAACAAAGTCCTTGAGTGTTTTTCTTTATTAAGAAAGAACTCTCTTTCATTCCTTCCTGAAACATGATCACAGGTCAGAGTAAAGTTCATATATAAACATAATTTAAATGGAGGTCAGTCTAAAATCACTGACTTAAAAACAGTTTTATCCAGCCTGTATGGGAGGGCAGTGTTGAGGTCCCTGTAATAGTAAACATTTTCCATTTCTTTAAAAAAGAAAACAAAAAAACGTACTACAATTTTGTAGTACAGTGCAGCATAATCCTTAAATATAAAAATATTTTCTCTTCTGTTGGGATAATAGACCTTGCATCCTGGAAAGAAGTAACAATACTGCTACTGATAGAAGATCTGTTTATATCTTTCAAGTCATGTAAGGCAATTACTGTGTTGGTTTATGATATATGGCTAAAAGAAAAGTCCAGAAAGACGAAGTATCAGTTTTTGTTATGTTTTCCGACTACACCAGGTATGCTCCGGTGTACTTTTGTGTTCAACTGAATGTTCAAATGGAGATCTGGAGCCATAAGGAGATCTCTGATCTAGTGGTGACCTAGGGCCACTGCTGGAAGCTCTGTGGTCCATTTGCCAGTCTGAGTGATACCTATAATCCCTGGAAGATTTATGGTGAGTATATTCAGAACTTGACCGGTGATCTGAATGTAACCGATGATCTGAGTGAGAACGATGATCAGAATGAGATCTATCTTTTAAACTTCCTTCCAAATTTGACCTGTGATCTCTACTCCTGTGATCATCCAGTTTTCTGTGTTTCTCTCTGTCACTGTAATATCTAATAAAGAAAAATTGAGAATTTTAGACAAATCATGCAAATTAAAATGTTTCCAAATAAAAGATAACTAAAAAACATAAAAATACCTTAAAACATGTTTTTCATTGTATAGAAACTCAGTGTTTCATTATAAAACTTACTAAATTAACTCAAAAATCACTGGATATATCTCTTTGGAAAAACTATTTGATTCATAAAACTAAAGCGAACCATACAAAACCCCTAAAATAGCATCTAATTTCACATGGCTATTTTAGATAATTAGTTGCTTTTTATTTTACACATCATTTATATGACTGCATCTTAATTGTCTGGAAGCTGAAATTAAGATTATTACAACTATCTGAAATACTCCTGAGACCAGAGCCTTTTATCAACCTCTAAGCAGGAAAAAGTTTAAAAATGCTAGAATGCAGTCTATGAAATAATCTGAAAAATTTTTCACTGGTTGCTGATGCCTATTAAAAGCTTCCTCAAGTTTGACTAGTTATATAGTAAGACTCGACACATGAATCATTACGAAATTTACTCCATACAAACATGACAGCTTGATAAAAAATAAATGTGGCAGTTTAATGAGAATTATTCTCTAAAATGAGTGCCTTTTTCAAACTGACACACACACAACTGTAATTATATTGCATAAGCCTGTGAAATATATACTATAAATCTGCCTTTTCCTTTTAATTATTTGACCCCTTCAAATAACAGCCATTCTACAACTGATGTGTTCATAGTGTTGACAGAGGTTCTCAAAGAAATTATTGTAATGAACACTAAAATACAAAGAATGTTTCTAATTTGTTTCTTGTACTTACTATAAAAGCATAAATACTATAAATCTCAGTTTTCAAGTTTACTTTTAGTAGTGATCATTAACTACCGAAAATACTTCTTTGTCAATAAAGGAATAAAAAGTATTCTGATGTTATTACAC
Organism: Gorilla gorilla gorilla; assembly: GCF_029281585.2. Lineage (NCBI taxonomy): Eukaryota > Metazoa > Chordata > Mammalia > Primates > Hominidae > Gorilla > Gorilla gorilla. The sequence goes on from NC_073228.2 coordinate 103,020,070, forward strand.
TGAGGTTGCTTACTGTTCAAAGGCTTCAAAAAACAATAAACAAAAAACCTTCCTGGTTCCAATAATATTCCAGATTGCTGAGGTTAAGTTTTACCTCAATGAGATGTGTTCACATATATTAATTTTTCCCCTGACTTTTTAAAAATATGGAATGCAAAATTTCCTAAACTGAACCTGAATCACTATTATATCAAGCTTTTATTTTATCCCACTTATTATATTTTAAAGAGTATTTGAGCCAATATTCTTCAAAAAAACAATGAACCCCACGCAATTTATAATTATACAACTCCCTACATCACCTTACTACATATTTTGATCTCAATTTTATAATTCAAAATCCATTTTATAGAGAAATTCAGTTCTTAAAATATATACATTTTTCTTAATTATATACAACACCTTTATTTCACAAGATTTATTTTGACTGCATGAAGATTGAATTGGCTGATAGGTCAAATACAGGAACATCACGATAAGGAGAAAAACATGCATAAGCAAAATTTCTAAAGTGACTGCCAAGTTTACCTGCTGTCTTGCTTGTAGTGATCCCAATCACGATGGTCTTTACCATTACTAAAAGAAGAATAGGGTCTTTTCCTGGAATCACTTTTTTTGTAAGAATCTCCCTGATGTCGGTCTTTATGATGATCATGGTACTGAGTTAAGTGTCTATCAGAGGAATAACTGTCCCTGCTGCTATCATCGTGATTTGTATTCTCTTTTAATCTTTCCACATCTGTTAGATAAGTACAACTTTTATTAATGACCTTAAAAATAATATGTAGCAAAAAAAACTTAGTTGATAGATAACAAGAATTCATTTCAACCCTTGCCAAAACAAAATCGGTTCCCAAATACAAGCAGTTAAAGCATTTAGAAATGGTGTATAAAAGCAGTACTAAGGATTAATTTAAAAAGGTTGCTTGATTCTGAAATGTCACAAAAACTAAAAAATATGAGACCTATTCCTTTCTCAGACTATACTTTTGTGACTCTGATACAGAAAAAATGCATTACTATTCCAAATTACATAAAAAAGAATATTTGTTCATTTTAACAGTCATTCTACAATTTCTAGAAACTGAGAAAAGGATGATTAAAAGGATAATAAACTAAAATGAACTACAGTTTAAGAGAATACATTTTATATAATAATGTAGGTATGTATCAGAATTACTGTATCTCCTTAATATAAAGGTACTTATAAATAAAAACAAGGTAAGAACCTTTTTTATCATTTGGTTTATTTAAAACAAAAATTAAAAAAAAATTTTTTTAAATTTATTTTCCCAATCAGTAAGGCTTACATACCTGGATTTCTAATCACGTGAGGATTCAAGTTGCTGTTTTGATCATTGTTTTGCTAAAATAAATGCACACATGTGTAAGAATCTTTAGGTGACTTCACAAACTTACAAAAAAGCAGAGATAATTCTTAGAAAATACTGATAATGAAGACTTCACACAAGATATTAGAATGTTTATGTGTGTATATATACATGTATGACATTTATAGATCTCCATTTTTAAAGTATGAACTACTTGTTCCATGACTTAAAGATATTTTTTCACTCTGAAATAAATTGACTTAACAGAAAGGTTGCAAAAATACTAAGTTCCCACATACCCTTCATCTAGCTTCTCCTAATGTTAATATCTTATATAAACATAGTATAATGATCAAAACCAAATAATTAACATTGGTATAACACTATTAATTGAAGAACAGACTTCATTCAGATTTCACATTTTTCCACTAATGTTCTTTATCTGCTCGGGGATTCGATTTGGAAGCCCATATTACACTTAGTTGTCACGTCTTCCTCTGGGACAGCTCCTTAGTCTACTGCATGCTCTTAACACTTTAGAAGAGTAGCAGACAGTTATTTTATAGAATATCCCTCAAGTAGGGCTTGTCTGATATTTTCACATAATAACACTTATATATTTTTGGCAAGAATTCCACATAAGTGATGTACCTTTCTCAGTATCAGAGGGTTCATGATGCTGATATGTCTTAACTATTGGTGACATTAACTTTGATCACTTGTTTAAGGTGGGTCAGGCAAGTTTCTCTATAAAGTTATTATTTTCCCTTTATAACTAATAAACATTTCAGAGGAGATCTGCCAATATCCTGTTTTCTTGCCCATTAATTTTACCTCTCTTCTGTGAATCTTGCCTGCAACAATTATTACTGTGGTGTTCAATGGTGATTTTTTAAATTTATCTTATTCATTCTGTATTTATTAATCAAACTGCTCTGTAAAAAGAATGTCTCAAGGTTTTAATTATATAAATTCAGGGAAAAAATATGATGTCAAGTTTACCTGAGATTCCTGCCGTTTTTTAATAGCATGCTTATATAATTTATGTAATTTTCTTGCATCAAATTCAGTAAACTTAGATACAAAAATCCACAGGTTTCTAGAAGAATTTAAAAAAAGGCAAATTAAGTTAGTCTGGTGGAAAATATTTAGTTTTTTTCATGGAACTCCTTCCCTCCAGGCACAAACACATAAACACATACACAGCCCTCTATGGAACAAACTCTTAAGGATATTAATTTTCCTATGCATTTTTTCAAAACTTCATATATGAATAAGACTCCAGTGAAACTAAACATTAAATTTTACTTCTCTTCCAAATCGCTTCATTTTATAGTCTTTAGAGTGAAAAGCAGTACAATCCTAATTTGAAATGCACCAAAGACATAAATTAAATCAGGAAGTGACTCAGATTCATATTGTGATCCTGATTACGCATATAAGGGACAGGTATGTTAATAACTGGAGTGGAAATACCATCAGATAATATGGATTATGCTTGTAAAGAATTGTCTTAAATAATGCATTAAAAAGTTAACTGTCACTTAATAATGGTAATGTAATGGTCCCAAGAGTAACACAACCAAACACCATAAATGAGGTACAGTTTGCTATCTCTTCCCATCCCAAGGGAGGCATCAGTAATTAATCAGAGACTGTGATTATTTCACAATGCATGTGTATATCAAATCATCAAACTGTATACCTTAAATATATAAGGAACTGTAATTGTCAAATATACCTCCAAAAAGAAAAGGAATGTTAGGTTCTAAGTTAGGGTAGTATCCCTAGAAGATTCAAATATACACTAGAGGTATAATATTTACCTTGAAATATATTTTTTAAATGAACTTTGAGAATATATTGAATGATACCTTACTGAAATGAAATCCACAGAAGAGGGAAAATTCATCTAGCCTTTATATAAATTCAGACTATCTCGAACATATCTACATTCTACGATTAACTTATAAGGGTAAAAGGTAGGAAGTTAATAAAGTACCTTTTTGTTCCTAAGTAAATTCCTTATAAAAATATATTTTCCCCCCAAAAAATCTAGTCAGGAATCAGATTCTGGTCTTAATTATATCATCCGAATGACTGTCTGATCTTGAACAAAGCACCAGAGCTGAGGCAAGCGTCAGCACTTACACAAACCTAAGAATTAGTGCCTCTTTTAAACAGTTCAGGTCCTAGGTGTTTCCTTTGTCATTCTCCAGTCCCAGCCCTAAAATGCTTTTCATCTGAATCCATTTTTTTCTTCTGTAAAATGGAATAGTAAATATCTGTTCACATTTTCTACAAGTAATACTATTAAAAGGATCAGCTAGAATGAGGCATATTTAATAAGACAAATAAAATACAAATATACATTCTATTTTGGCCATCACTTTATTACAGTCATCTTTAAATAAAAACTAGTCTTGCATTTCAGTTGTTTTTAAGAAATTTGGTCAAAAAATATATTGAAAAAAATTGTAAGCAAAAAACAAAAAGATCATTATGGTAACTACTGTTAACACTTGCTTAATGCCAACTGTTCTGTAATTGTGGTTTAGATCTCTATCTTCTTTCATTCAGGAAAGAAAGGGAAATATCCCTTAAAGCAAAATAGCTGCGACCTCTACCACCTGGGTTCAAGCGATTCTCTTGCCTCAGCCTCCTGAGTAGCTGGTTCTACAGGCACGTGCCACCATGCCCGACTACTTTTTTTTTTTTTTTTTTGTATTTTTAGTAGACCACCGTCTTAGCCAGGATGGTCTCGATCTCCTGACCTTGTGATGCGCCCACCTTGGCCTCCCAACGTGCTGGGATTATAGGCACGAGCCATTGTGCCCAGCCCACAATGACTGTTCTTGAGGGGATCGGGTCAGCCAATGATAGGTCTTAATATAAGGTACTTTTTTTCCTTGTTTCTGCATTAAAAAAAAAAAATTCCCCCCAGCACTTTGGGAGGCCAAGGCAGGCAGATTGCTTGAGGTCAGGAGTTCAACACCAGCCTGGCTGACATGGTGAAACCCCATCTCTACAAAAAATACGAGAATTAGCCAGGCCTGGTAGCGTGGGCCTGTAGTCCCAGCTACCAAAGAGACTGAGGTGGAAAGATAGCTTGAGCCCAGGAGGCAGAGGATGCAGCGAGCTGAGATTCGCCACTGCACTCCAACCTGGGCAACAGAGTAAGATTCCACCTCAAAAAAATAAATAAATCAAAATAAAATGTCTCCAAGACAGCAAAAGCTATTTTGCTTTATGGGATATTTCCCTCTTTCCTTCCCCATCTCCCCCTTAAGGGAATTTGGTTTAACCAGAGAGAGTGGCAGCAGGACTGAACAATAAGGAATATGAAATCAAAGTAACTGAGAACCAAACACGGGAAAACCAAAAAGGTTATCTGCCCAACTGAGTAAAGAAAAGTGAGGTGAGAGCATAGCCTTAGGATGTAAAGTGACAGAACACAATGAAAAAGTTAAGTCTCCTGGCTATTAGTCTCTCTTCTTCCAAAGGTTTCCCCACCCTTTCCTTATAACAAACCGAATTTGAAATGGTACCTATTTGTATTAGTCACTGTGTAACTTTTTAAATTTTACTTAAAATTTTATTTCAAATTCTTTAATTCTTTGCTCATTTTTAAATTTACTTTCAACCAAATTCACTGTGTAATTTCAATAAGATGTTCCTTATTTCTCATCTAGAAAGCAGAAAGGTAGACATTCTAACTCTTTGAACCTCAAAAATCTAAGCCCTAATTATAAGGATTCAAAAAATTGGTGAAGATACAACTAAGTATTTTCATTCAGTGGTCCTCCAAAATGATAACCCATTCTTGGCAAAAGGCATTATTTAAAAGAGAAGTTGCCAGGCTTTCAAATTTTATACTTCCAGTTAAATGCAAAAGATAGAAGCCAAGCATTTTTACACTAACAAAAGTAGAGAAGAATTTTAATATAATCCTTTAGATTAGCTAAATTTAGCTTTAAGAACAATTTGCACTACGTTACCTTTATTTTCCTAGTTTTTTGCATTTTACATTGCGTTGAGGATGTTAATTTTTACATCTTTATACATGTATCCAGGAGGTAAATTGCTAAATTCATGCAACAATGAACTTTGTGGGAACACCAACTTCAAAAGATATTACCGATAATAATTTGGTAAATTGCAAAGACTTTTTCAAATAAAATGCAATCTGAATTTTAATGAAACAGCTTTCACTATTTCTTTAAAGGCAGAGATGCCACTTGTTACATACCATGATACGTAAGTAACCACTCATAAATAAAAAAATTTAACGTTAAAGGGAGAAAAATTAAAACAATCATCCGTAGGTTACCTCTTTAAAAATTATCTTGTTACCTAAACTTCAGAATCAGGAAAGAAAACAGAAAAAAAAAGACAGTTATATAATAAAAATTTAACACTTCCTGAAAAGTGTATCACTTACTTTCTCCATTGCTTAATTTGTTCAGGATTTGTATACTCTTTTAGACATTCTGTGATATGGTCTCCGATTTTTATTAAACATTGTCTAGTATGTTCTAGTTGTTCTCTTTCTGAAAGGCCTTTCTCAGGCCTATCAAGTTGTTTCAAAGCTGCTTTAACAGGCCTCATTCTTTCTTTACACTTTAAAATGAGAAAACAAGAATATAAACACATGTATTAAAAACCTAAATTCAACAAGATCTACCTCCTTCAATGATATTTACATGAGTATAATATTATAACACTGTTTGATAGCAAAATAAGCAATTAAATCTCACTTCACAAATCTTATACATCAGGGTTCTTTCCCCTTTAGATTTTCTTCAGGAAAGCAAGCCTTTCCGTTATCATTTAAAATCAGTCTTTGAGTAAGTAAAAGTTTTGGATTTTACTTAGCTTCTACAAAAATGGTTATTTTTTATATTGTAGCACACTATTCTAAGGAGTCTCAAATATAGACTATTAAAAGATAGTAAAATATTTCAGAGTATAACTTAATACCCTACTATCCAATAAATACAGGGTAAAATGATTTTAGCAGAACTATTAAAATCAATATAGCTAGATATATAAACTGTATTCTTCCAAACCTTTGTGATAACAGAAGGTGTCAATAATGGCTTGCTCTTCATATTTTGGGTGGTTGGGGAGTAGAGGGTCAAAGGGTAACTTTTCCTTGGCCTATACATTCCTGACATGCTAATAAAAGGATGACATATTAAGAATTGCATGTTTTATTGTAGCAATAGGAACTATAACCTTATACCAAAATCAGAATAAAAATATTACTAACAAGGCAACCGTCAGATAAAATTTGTAAATGCAAAAACAAATAAAAATTTAACATCATATTCACAGAAAGCAAGCTGGTTTAGTTCTAGGAATATAAGGATGATGGGTCAACATCAGACAATACATTTAGATAATCCAACATCATTTATTAAGAAATTGGGCCAGGCATGGTGGCTCAGGCCTGTAACCCCAGCACTTTGGGAGGCTGAGGCGGGAGGATCACTTGAGTCCAGGAGTTTGAGATCAGCCTGGGCAACAGTGAGATCCTGATTCTATACCAAAAAGAAAAAAAAAAAAAAAAAAATTAGCCAAGCATGGTGGCGCACACCTGTAGTGCCAGCTACTCAGGAGGTCAAGGTGGGAGGACTGTTTGAACCCAGGAGACTGTAATGAGCTGTGATCATGCCACTGGCACTGCAGCCTAAGCAAAAGTGAGACCCTATTTCAAAAAAATAAAATAATAAATCCTCACACCACTGCTTTGAAGGACCTCTCTTATTATAAATAAAATTAGAATTCAGTCAGATCTGATGCTTTAAGAAAGGGAAAATCTTTAATTTCCTTTCTAACTTTTAGTTTATTCATTGCTTTTCTTTATGTTTCCTATTTTTTGTTCAACTTTGGCAGTTTATATTCTGTTAGAAAATAATTTATCCAACATATGTAAGTTTAGTACATACTATGTTCTAGGCATTGTTCCAGATGCAGGAAATAGAGCTGTAAGTAAACAGATCCTGCCTTTATGGAACCTGGACTCTTGTATAAGAGAGCCAGTAAATGAACAAGAAATAGTGTGTCAGATGACAACAACTGTGATAAAGAAAAATAAAGGAAGAAAGAGCAGGGAGCTTCCTATCTTATCATAAGCAAGATTTCAGAGAAGGGCAATGTTTGAGAGGACACCTAAAGAAAATGAAGGAGTAAGCCATACCAAGTAGAGGAAAAAACAAACATGAAAGTCCTAAAACTTGTTTGACATGTTTTTTAAAAAAGTATGAATGCCAGTGTCGCTGGAACCAAGTAAGTGAGAGAAGTGGCCGGCAATGATGGGAGGTGACTAGATGCTACGAGGCTAGTTTCAGGCTAAGAATCTTTTCTCCTAAATGAGATGGAAAGCCATTGGAGTGTTTTAGGCACAGAAATATAACAGTGTGACTTTATTCTCCCTCTAAGTCATGATTACTCTGGTTGCTATGTGGAGTACAAACTGAGGTATGAGTAGGATGGAAGCAATAAGAATAGACCCTGACAATAGTCCTTTGCAATAGTATTTAATCTATTTTATAGAAGAAACTGAAACTTAGAATACAATGACATCTGTCAAACCCAGCTCTAACTGACCTCAGACTCTGCTCTTTCTTGACTGCTAAATTATACTGTCATTTAGGAAGACAACCAGTAAAAGGAAAATCAAGGTACCAAATGAAGCAAATATGTTTAGACAGTGACAACCTAGAAAAGGCCATTGAATTTCATAATTACTTAGAGCTATTCCCAAATACAATGGAATTCCTTACTTAGAGGTAAAATCCTATACAAGCCAGAAAGTCTGGCTACAGAGTCCACGTTTAAGAACTATTCCAGTCCTCATTTCCATGATACACACCATATCATTTAAGATTAATGGAGAGGAAATTCATGCATTGTGCACAGCAGGAATTTTTCCATTCCAGCAGTTACATGAAAAAGTCCGAAGATTAAAAAAGAAATGTGGGGGAAAAAAAAGTGGCAAGAGATACAATTTCACCTAATTCATTAGTAGACCACATAGAGAAGGGGAAGTAGCTCCAGTGAAAAGTTTAATGTTTTCACTTCAAAAAAGCAAAAGAATACCACCTCCCCCGAATCCCACCCAATACAGAGTAGGTAAAAAAACAAAAACAAAAAACAAAAAACAAAAACAAAAACGGTTACCCTTGAAAAAGAGAGAAGAAATTCCAGCCTGTGAACCTGCAGAGGAGATAAAAATAAAAGTCCAGAGATAAAAAATATGGCTCAAATAAATAAAATGGAAGACAGGAGCTGCAGCAGCTTTGAATGTCTCCAATACTCCCAGTGACTGGAAGAATGTCAACAGCTCAAAGTAGGGAGAACAAGAGGACTGGTAAAAACCAATATATTTAAAAAGCATGAACAATATTTGAACTATATTAGGGCATGTTGTGGAATCGGTAGGAAATACATTAGTGGGTTCATTAAATCAACATTGTCTAGTCACGGTGCAAAAGAAGAGAAAGTAGGACAAGAGGATAAGCTGGGGATCTAGAAGGACATAATGGGTTGAAAACAAATATAATTTTAGAAGGTGAAATTTTCCCTCTTTGAAGTATAGCATTTGATTAATACTAGTGATAAAGCTGACACCCAAGTCTAACAAGTGACTGAAGTATGTTAACTGCTCCAACTAGTATAAAAGATTCAGATGCTAGAAATCTCTGAAAAGGAAATATAGGAATATATATTTATATATAAATTTGTGTATATTGTAACTACATATAAACATGACACATCTATATATCAGACTATAAGTGTTTCCTTCAGTTGTGGCTTGTAAGGAAACATTTCCTAGTCCTAGTTAAAGCCAAACTACATTATCGGTCTCATATCACTCAGCCCTTTTTTCTCTAACATTATTATTTCTTCCTGGTTTTGCTCTGCAATTGGACTTTTTAGTCTCACTCTATCTGCTTCACATGTCTGAATTTAGGAACAACATCTACAAAAATCACTATCGATTTCTGAGCTTTTTTGAAGACAGCACTGATCTGTAAACTTTACATGTACCAATTCATTTAATCTTCATACTTACTTACCAAATAGCATTCTGCCTCAAGAGTCAGTACTATTAAGCACATACATACTGTTATATTATGTAATTACATAAGTATATAATTATATTCAGTAAATAAATTATGAATACATACATTGAGTAAATTATAAATAAATAAATTATAATTATCTTCAGTAAATAAAGTCTTTAGAATAAAGGCACAGATAGTTTCTCCCTCACTTTGAGGAACGCAAAGGCATGACAACATGCAGAATCAGTATATTTGACAAGAGCTATTGCCAGTCCAAAACAACATCGGTACAAAAACTGAGCCTGTTTAGAAACTCATAATTTGACAATGCAACTTTATAGCTACTGCATCTACTAACAAAACATTAGGCTCATATTTTGTACCTATTTTTTTCTTATTTCACTTTTCTAGTGAAACATTTCATTCTTCTTGTATTTTTTAAAAAATATATTGGTCTGCAAAAGACTGGGAAAAAAACTAGTCCTTCACCATAAATAAGCACTATTACACGTGTGTGTGTGTGTATACATATTTATTTTTTAATGGCATTGGGAATTTAAAAATTTGAAATACGAGCTGGAGGAAAACAAATTCACTCAAAGTACTTGTTAAACCCCTCTTCTTAAAACTCTTTATTAAAAAGTCTTTCTGAGTTGCTTCTAAATTTAAGACACCAGCTGGGTGCGATTAGCTCATGCCTGTAATCCCAGCACCTGGGCCCACCTTGGCCTCCTTTTATCTCCCTTGTTTTTTTTATTTTTATTTTTTGAGATAGAGTCTCGCTGTTGTCGGCCCGGGCTGGAGTGCAATGGTGCAATCTCGGCTCACAGCAACCTCAGCCTTCCAGGTTCCAGCAATTCTCCTGCCTCAGCCTCCCGAGTAGCTGAGATTACAGGTGCTCGCCAACACACCCAGTTAATTTTTGTTTTTTTTCTTAGTAGAGTGTCACCATGTTGGCCAGGTTGGTCTCAAACTCCTGACCTCAGGTGATCCACTGCCTCGGCCTTCCAAAGTGCTGGGTTTACAGGTGTGAGCCACCACGCCCAGGCTTATCTCCCTTTTACGCTAAGGAGTTCGAGACCAGCCTGGGTGACATAAAAAATCCCCATCTTTACAAAAAACTAAAAATTAGCTGGGTATATGGCACATGCCTCTAGTCCCAGCTACTCGAGAGGCTGAGGCAGGAGGGGCACTTGAGCCCAGGAGGTTGAAGCTGCAATGGGCCGTGACTGCACCACTGAACTCCAGCCTGGGCGACAGTGAGACGCTAACTCAAAAAAGAAAGGAAGAAAAAAAAAGACACCCTTCAAATTCCAAATACATTGCTTTTATCAATCTACAATAAATTCAAATGCAGTTCTAAATTAAATGCTATAAATGACAAACTTCAACTTAAATGTTTTATGAGTTAATACTAATAATCAGAAAGTCTAAGGCTTACAATGCTGAATGTCTTCTGATCCAGCTCTTCAGATTCTTCAGAAATGGGAACTGGTTCACCACTTGCCGTGATATGAACTGGAGCATCTGACACTGAAGATTTCTTGGATCTTTCCCTACCATCAGACTTGGATTCACTCAACTAAAGAAAAAGTGAAAAGAAAACAAAAACAAAACCCCAATAGCAACAAAGGCAAAATGACTAACACTTCCAGAAAATAATTACTGTCTCATTTTATTCTACAAGTGCTCATTCTCATTGAATATCCTCATCTATTTTAATTTGTTTTTTTCCCCAATTTTATTTGGGGAAACAATCAAAGCTACTCTGTAATGTTACTCTGAAGGTAAAGCATTAAAGAGTGTTCAGACCTATTATTCTCCTCTACTGCATACCCAAACATGCTTCTGAAGAACTCAGTTATTGAGACTAATAAGGGCTGATATGCAATTTTGTCTCCTAAAAGGTAAATATGCTGATTGTTTTTACTTTCTACATTTTTTATTATGATTTGCATACCTTTTCTTCCTTTATGTCTTTTTCTTTCTGTATAGCTTCTTTTACTTTGTTTTCTCTTTTTTCTTTAAAATCTTTTTCCTTTATATCTTTCTTATCCTCTTTTTCTTTTATCTCCCTTTTAAGTTCTTTTTTATTCTCCTTTTCTTTTGCTTCCCTCTTTTCTTCTGGTTCCTTCTTTATATAAACATCTGGCTCAGGTTTTTCTTCACTGTCTCTTTCTGTTTTAATTTTTTTATTTGGATGTTTCACAGAACTGATCTCATCCTGGAAAGTGCAAGTATGGCCAATGTATTACTAACCAAATTTTAACAACGACTAATTTTTCTTCATATGACTACGGATTGCATGTATGTGGATTCTGAAAGAGCCCAGAATCCCCCTAATAATGATACATGCAATGTTTACCTTCCTATAAACTAAAGTAAGCCAGTCCCATTCAAGTTCATAATACAATTAAAAGAGACAGAAACTCATCGAATTGGCAAATGTTTGAAAAGGAAGGACCTTTGCTCTATGCCTCTAGTGCTATATAATATCTACTGGACAGTTAGAATTCTGTTCTATAATTGAGACTGTTATGAACTATAAGTGCGTGCGCACGTGCGCGCGTGCACACACACACACACACACACACACACACACACACACACAGACTTCGGTACCTAAAATATAAATTTTAAGGGACTAGTTCAAATTTTAAATGTAAAGTACACAAAAACATGCCATATTCCCTTTCCATAGAAAAGGTTGTTGTTCTAAAACACATTCTTACTTTATCATCATCTTCATCAGACTTCTCTGAAGGCAGAGGAGAAGAATCACTCTTTATTTCCTCTTTCACTTTTATAGACTTCATTGCTTTATTCTTCTTAGCTCTTGCTTTTCTCCTCTTTGAACTTCCCTAAAAAATCATTATTTTAATTTTAACCAATTCTACAGATTTCATTTTTAAAAACGTCATAAACATTAAATCCAAGGGCTAGAACACATATTCCTACCTGATCCTTAGTCTATTGGTAATAAGCTGTACCAACATCAGAAACTCAATAAAGGTGATATAACTTAATGAGTCAAATATAATATTAATGTAAATAATAAATACTAGCCAATTATTATTCCTTTAAAAAAAGGATCAGAGAGAAGTAGAAACAAATTTTTTACCCTCTGAGATTATTATGGCCTTCAGCTTAATTTTATAGCACAAGAGACTGCATTAGGAATGATTTTTAACGCTACACAGGTAGTTATTGACATTATGGTCACAGGTAAACTTCTAACAGTTGCCCTAAGTTTCCAATCACCTCCTTTTTGGTGTCTTTTTCCTTCTTTTTCAGTAAGCTTGGCAACCTATGACGCTGTCCCTTAAGCATTCTAATGACTCCAAGTAAAACAGTCATGTAGGCTATGTAGGCTTGACTTCTCAAAAAGTACTCCGCACGCTAAACGAGTTTTCTCTATCCCTCTCTAAAACTAGAAAAAAACCCAGAATCCTACTTCTAAAAGCTATGATTCACCAGTTTTAACATGTATGCTGAGATAATTTAAGGTAAAATTTAAATATGGCAACATCAAATAAAACTACTTAATTACAGAAAAATCCATTTATATAAGCTCATATTGACTTCAGATGTTTAGCATGGTGAAGTAAACAAAATTTACCTTACTAAAAAGTAAACTGGTCTTAGGCATGTGGGCTTTAACTTACCGCACCAGAAAGAGCTTCTTTTTTTGCAAGATCTCTACTAAGTAATTTGATGAGGTAGTCTGCACGGGTCTGCAACTGTTTTGCTTGTGGTTTTTTATCGGGATCATCTGGAAGAATCTGAAAAAGCAATAAATTCTTTCAGATTGTCTTAATAAATAACACGAGAAATGTACTGGCTAAAAAATGCTTAACCATTTAAATATATATATAGTTCACCAACAAGTTTCAATTATTAATATTTGTAGGAATAAACTCAATGCAAAATGTATTTTTTATACGTATGCCAGAGCCAAAAATTTAATTTTTCTGAGAATGAATTCTAAACTTAAAAAACCCTCAGATTATCTTTCAAAATGAAAATAGAAAGTATGAGGTTGTAAATTTCCTTCAAATATACAAAAGTGTACTTAACATCCACTATTAAATGTTATATAATCCTTAAACACCTTCCCTTTTCAGTAAAAGTGTACTTATATATAATGTACACAAAAATTCCTATAATACAAGATGTCATCTTTCTAGAAGAAGACCTAAAGCATACACTGGGAGGAAAGTTTTACAGGGGAATCTAGACTACTTAATTTTTTCTTCACAGTAACAAATGACAAAGCACCAACATCTAAAGGTTCCCAACACATAGGATAAACAATAAGGAAGTTCTCCCAGTGTTTCCCATTCTAGGCAAAAAAAAAAAAAAAGGATTTCAGCTAGCACAGTGCAACCAAATGACCAAAAATACTACAATGCCGATGTTTTTAAAAAATAAATATAAAAGATTTTAAGGATTTTGTCTTACTGGAATAATAAAATTAATGATGAATGGGTACAAATATATAGTTAGATGGAAGAAATAAGACCTAGTGTTTGATAGGTGAGTAGGGTGACTATAGTTAGCAATAATCTATACATTATAAAATAGCTAGAAAAGAATCACTTAAATGTTCCTAAAGATAAATATTTAAGGTGATAAATGTTCCAGTTATCCTAATTGCATCTTTATATATTATATGATTGTATCAAATTATCACATGCATCCAAAAATATGTACATTATGCATCAAAAAATTTTTTAAAGCTAATGATGGAATAAGACTTTTAACCTCATAATTTGAAAAATAATACACCTAATGCCTTAATAACATATAATTTCACAGTAACGCAAAATCTCAGAAATCATTGAAATTTGATCCTTTCACGCAAAGCATCTTCTAAATGCACCAAGGTCACACAACCAGCTACTGCCTTGGTTTCCAGATTTCCATTATTTCCAACATAATTTAAAAGCAAAAATTAGAATAAATTAAATTCAACATGAATGGTTAACAGAATCAGAAATAGATAAATACCTTGTGTGTTAGACTGAGGTCAGGATCCATTTTAATCATTTCCCAGCTTCCATATCCATATTCATAGATGCCAATTAACAAATTGGAATCATCTTCTTTGCCCCAGTCTATATCAAAATGAGCTGCCTTTGTGTGGCATGGGATAGTATACCTGGCATCAAAGTTAATAACTAATGATAAGTTTGTAATTGCCTTAACTGAAAAATTAATTTTGAAAAACGTGAGTCATTAGAACTTCAAAATAATATGCTTTATTTCTTCCTTTTTTTTCCCCAAAACTAGCCAATAACACCATAAAAATTCAGCACATTCATTTTGCAATTATTGAATAACAAAAATCTTACAATGGAGAAAATAAATCACTCACTGCTTTCTTTCTTCTGGATCAGAAGGAATGGATTTGTGCAAAGGTATTAATTCTTCTTCGTGGGAGATGACTAGTTTGGCATTCACCTGTACTCCTGATATTCGGAATGTTGGACCCTTCACTTTTCCGAGTCTACCACCTTGATTTTTTTTAAAAAAAAAACAGTATTTTTAAAAGTATAAAACATAATTCTACAAAACACCAAGCAACTGATGCTATTACTTATGTTATTTAACAATAAGTATTCCTTATTTATATTATTAAGAGATTACTGGAAAACCTTAAACTTCATTACATATGAACAAGTGATTATAATCTTGCAGATGCAAAGTCACGAAAAGTATCTAAGTGTTTTACCAATTACATAAGATGGATCAATCTACTAATACCATCAGCCTCTAAATAAAGAATTATAGGATGATGACTCAGGGTCTCACTCTGTTGCCCAGGCTGGAAGTGCAGTGGTGCAATCATTGCTCACTGCAGTCTTGACCTCCTGGGCTCAAGCAACCCTCCCACCTCAATTCACAAGTAACTGAGACTACAAGCATGCACAATCACACCCTGCTAATTTTTATGTTTTCATGTTTCTTAGAGACAGGGTCTCACAATGTTGCCCAGGCTGGTCTCAAACTCCTGGGTTCAAGCTAAACTCCCATCTCAGCCTCCAAAAGTGCTAGGATTACAGGTGTGAGCCACTATGCCTGGTCTGCTTACTAAATTTTATCTAAATAATTTTTATTCAGGTAAATGAACAGCAAAATAAGCATAATAATAAAATAATTATGTCCCAAACCAATATTATATATTTGCATTATATTTTCCCAGTCATCTATACTAAAAAACCTATAGATACTATACATATTGTACTGTGTGTGTGTATATATACACATATATCTATGAATGTACATATGTGTGTGTATAAAACAGTAATTTCTGACCTTACCTCCCAGACAGAAAATGTCAGGGGAATTAAAAACAGATTCTACTGCCTTCGAATTGCAATTCTGTTCTCCATTTCCTATTACCCAGAATAGCTTTACTTTGTTTTATAAATAACCTTTTGAGACTGATGAATAAATAATTTAAGATATAATATCTAGCTCAATAAAGCATATTTTGAAACTTTCATTTACTTCTCTTTTAAATCACTCTCATTTTAATGTTACCTGTTCGTTCTGTTCCCGAAGAACTATCCTTTAATGCTTTAATGCAACCATTATGTACCAATTCTCCCAGTCGTCTAAGGTCTGTTTCTGACTTATCAACTAATTCAGCATCTCGAGCAATTGCATCTAATCTGTAACAAAATAATCCAATTTTCAGGTAAATATGTTAAATGAAGTGGTGCCATTTAAGATTAAGTTTCACTCTATTTCAAGATCTGAATATCACTCTACTGCATGCTCTATATATTCTTGTTCACATAAATGGCAGGAAACACATAAAAACCAGGACAATGTGGCAGACAAACAATTCATTTATATATTCAATAATAATGAGTTTAATTCATTATAGAGCAAATGGAAGATTATATACCAATTCTATAAAACCTTTTAATAACTGATCAAATTTTAAGATGTTCAGAATGAAGTGGTAAAGCTTTATAATTGTAAACACAAAAGCTGAGTAAAGTTCTGTAACTTTTTATTACTGTGCACCAAATAGATAATATGAATAATACTCAAGACATTTTTTCATCTAAAATAATTATGCAAGTATTTCATTATATTTTAAGTATGCCATCTCAAAATAAAACAAAATATATCTATTTTTGAAGGGATTTTTTAAGAGTAAAAAAATAAACTAATTTGAGTCTTTGCTGATCCATATTCAGACAGTGGGTTGGCCACAACAAAGGGCAAAGAATATCCAAATCACAATAATTATTGAGATTATCTGATAACTTCAAAAAAACTGTCTTAATTTGAATTTTAATACAGTTTGTATAATAAGAGAATGAATTTGAGAAAATTAAAATATCTCTACTTAGGGAAAGCAGAGCTGGTTAAAAGGCTGGGTTAGCCTTTGGGAGGCTGAGGCAGGCGGATCACCTGAGTTCAGGAGTTCTAGACCAACCTGGCCAATATGG
This sequence comes from Gorilla gorilla gorilla, assembly GCF_029281585.2. NCBI lineage: Eukaryota > Metazoa > Chordata > Mammalia > Primates > Hominidae > Gorilla > Gorilla gorilla. The sequence continues at coordinate 103,036,942 of NC_073228.2, forward strand.
TGAAACCCCGTCTCTACCAAAAAAAAAAAAAAAAAAATTAGCTGGGTGTGGTGGCATGCGCCTGTAGTCCCAGGGGCTCGAGAGGCTGAAGCAGGAGGATCACATGAACCCATGAGGCGGAGGTTACAGTGAGCCAAGATCGCGCCACTGCACTCCAGCCTGGGAGACAGTGAGAGACTCCATTTAAAAAGAAAAAAAAAAAAAAAAAGGCTGGGTTAGCAACTCAGCCCCTCTATGGATAAATCTGCTCGTGCTACTCTTAAGTTATTGATGAAAAATGAGATAAAGATTGTAAAAAGTGCCTTACCGTCATAAAAGTGCAATTTAAACATGTATAGATAATTTACAGGAAAGAAATTTGAGACTAGAAATTAAACACAGTATAAAAACATTTTTAAAAACAATCTGAAATTTCCCTTGTACATTAATTTTGTAAATGCCGATTAAAAGCAAATTTAACAAAGTAGCTAAACTGAATGTTAATACAAATGAATAAAGGTGACAGCATGTAACACATTCCATTATTCTATGAGAATAAACGTATTTACCTTTCCAGAGGACCACCAAATTTCTTATAGCTCTTGATAAACCTAAGAGAAAATAATTGTTTGGTAAATGTGAGCTTCAGTATTCACCAAAAATATATGTATTTCTGATATTTACAGATATAAGAAAATACTTGTTAGTATAAAAATTCAAGGCACTGTTATCTAAGAAGAATGAATAAACTATGCTAAAAACAAAAATGTTAAAACATTAAGATATACCAGGTAAGACAAGGTAAATTAACACCCAGGATGATGTTTAGATATCAGTATAAATAAAACAATAGAAGCTAAATTTTGTTTTAAAAATTACTTTATTATTTTCATAAGACCAAAAGAAGGTCTGAAGCTACCACAGGAAGTGTCTCCACAATAATTATCAATTATATTACACTTCCTCACATTCCAAGTGCTGATAAAAATTCGCTGAATGGCTTTAATTCAGATGTGTATTACACCAACAATGCAAAATTAAAATTTTACTTAAGAAAGCTACGTAAGTGGTTAATAAATGAGGAAAAATATCCAGGTAAAGTAGAAGTTGAAATGCTTCCTCAACTAAAGACGAAAAGTACAGCAATTCAGGTGGTCATGAAAGTGCCTTTTAAAAAGGCTAACAATGTATTAAATTTTCTGGTAGAAAGAATGAGGAAGAATTTTGTCAGGTCTAAGATTTAAAAGAAAAAAGTCACAATGGCTTCAAAGAAACTTTCAAAATACAAAACTGAATAAGATTTTAATAAATGTCATATCCAAAACTATTACATAAACAAAAGTAAGCTGTTATCCCATTCCTCTTAAATAAATGTGTATATATAAACATATTCTGAATGGACACTACAATAAATATATCCTGCCTGGCCAATCTTACCTCATCTCAATTCCTACTTGAACATATCAGAAATGCTTTTAACAGGGTTACTTTCAAAAAGGAAATTACCCTGATGTTGAGAAACTACAAAAATACAGAATTTCCACAAAAAATTAGTAACTTTGGGAGTCATAAACACAGTGAGAATTTTTAAAAATCAAATGCATCAAAACTACTTTTATTATTCGAAAGGATCACTATTGAGTCAAATTAATAAAAAAATTTGTGTAGTCTAAGCAGTTTAGCAATAAATAAATAACATGCAAAGATTAGACACCAAACTTGTTTTGTTCAGTTATAACAAATACCCAAAAGCAGAACCACCCAATTCCTACTCAAATAACAGATTTGCCTCTTCTAAAACTTCATCACAATTTTTGAAAATTATGGCGTTTTTACATTTTAGTTTCACACTCTACTAAAACCAAGTTGAAGCGATTGTCTTATAACACCTTACCGCCTAATTTCTGCGTCACTAAATCCTTTAATATTCTCCCGAGGAATAGTCCGTGGTCTTCCACGTTTCTTTGGCCTTTTCCCTTCAGAGATGGAATCACTATCAGATCCAGAGTATCTCCTACTTCTACTGCGCCTCCCTTCACTTCCATTGAAACTAATCTGGAATTGGAAAATATTTACCCAACCTTAGTGTAAAAACAGCTTGTATCTTAAGAGCAAAAACCATTATAAAAGATGGTCAGAATCTTAAATATGTTATTAAATGTATCAAAAACATTCCATAAACAAAATTACAGAGCAAACAGAGAAAAATATATACCTCTGGTGGATATTTTGAGTTAAAAGGTAATTAGACATTATATCAAAAGCCTCAAAAGTTATTCTACTGACGCAGCAACATAACCTCTAGGCATTTTTCCTGAGGAGATCAGGACTGTGAAGAAACATTGATCAATAAAGTAATTTACATCATAAAAGAAAAATGTGGCTGAGTGCAGCAGCTCATGCCTGTAATCCCAGCATGACTGGGAGGCCAAGGCAGGAAGATAACTTGAGCCCAGGAGTTCAAGACCAGCTTAGGCAACATAGTGAGACCTTGTCTCTACCAAAAATTTAAAATATTAGCCAGGTATTTTTGTAGCACGCACCCGTAGTTCCAGCTACATGAGAGGCTGAGGTGGGAGGATCATTTGACCCCAGGAAGCTGAGGCTGCAGTGAGCAATGACCATACCATGGCATTTCAGCCTGAGCAACAAAGTGAGATCCTGTCTCAAAAACAAAAAGCAAATAATCTAAATATTCATCAGAGACCAGACAAATCTATACGATAGAATGCTGAGACACCATTAAAAATGGGGTTGTAGAATAATTAACATTCATGACATACTGTCAAAAAAGAAGAAAAAGTTCCAAATTAATACAACTCCAATTTAATTTGGCAAATGATAATGAATTTTTAAAAATTAGAATGTACACTGTGATAATGTTATCAGTCCTATCTCTGGATGAACAGATTGATTAGCTGTCTTTTTTTCCGTTCTGCTTAATATCCACATATTGCTATTCTAACTAGACAAATCAGATATTCGAAAGAAAAAAATGCCAGTTGAACCCACATAAAAGGCTATTTGTAACATCCATTAATTTTAATAAGATACATCAAAACATATATTCTGTAAGTCTTGGGAGTTTTTCCAAAGCCTTGGCACATATTCTGAACCTCTAATATGCTGAAAGTTAAATGAAGTAAAAAATGGTATTTAGACCTTATTTTTTCTAACCTCCCTTGATCTTTTCACAAGATCTAATGCAATGCTGCATTCTCACACACTCTAAAACAAAACTACTTAGGGGTTTGGAGAAATAAACAGAAACAAGAAATAACATGCATGGTTACTTTCAGGCCAAAAGCATTATTTTTGGCTCTACTTCTGGCTGTTATGTAGAAACTTGGTAGGGGCACTGCTCCTACTCTAACAACAAATCTGATGTACAAAATCATAATTTTTCTGTTTAACATCAGAGAGATAAAATCACACAGCAACCTACACATTTAAATATAAGGATATACAGGAGATTACAAAAAGAGAAAAAGAGGACTTGAACAGTGGCTCATTTGTGAAGAGCACAGGTGACAGAAATCAAGTACCATACAAGCAGGTAAGAGGAGATCAGCTAAAATCTGCTAATGGCTGAGTGTACGCTATTGTGAGATCACAGGACCTAACAGCCAAAACTCGGAGGACCTGCACCCACTCCCAAGCACTTTGCCACGAACTTCCACCAGGTGCTCATGAGAAGGAAGACTGGAGAAAACTTTCCTCCATGGTACAGCCTTGGAGAAAGAAAGCAGTCACCTTTGTGGAAACAGGAAGGAAGCCTTAACAGACCCTTCTCATCTGCTCAACTGAGGGAACAGAATAAGATCTAATACGGTTGCAAGAAAAGAAAAAACAAAAAGCTCTACCCTTCGGAGAATGGTAGCAGGGCAGGGACTAGAGTGGGGCAAGCCCCTCATTTGCCCAGGCTTAAAATTTAAGGAAGCACGAAAAAACTCAGTAATCAAGACAAAAAATCTTATATCCTAAAAACCAAAGGATACTAGAAAAAGAAATTAGTCTTAGAATTTTTTTCCTTTTTGGCCATATAGCTTGGCATGGCACTATTACAGTTATTTAAAATTTTGGTATTTGTTTACTTAGGCCACTGAATAAACACCAACAAATTTTTAAAAATTAAAATTACATAAAATATGCTTTCTGAACATGACAGAATTAAACTACCAATGATTAACAAACACAGTTGAAAAATCTCCTAAATATCTGAACATTTTAAAACATACTTCTAAAAAAACCTGTGGGTCAAAGATAAGTCATATGGGAAATTTTAAAATGTTTTTAAATTAAGGAAAATATAAAAATAGATTTGGAAGATTCAGAAAAAGTAACGCTTAAAGAAAAATTTGTAGCATTAAATGCCGATATTAGAAAAGAGAGATTACATTTCTATATCTAAGCTTGCACCTTAAGAAACTGAATAAAAGAGGCCAGGTGCAGTGGCTTGTGCTATAGTCCCAACATTTTGGTAGGCCAAGGCAGATGGATCACTTAAGCCCAGAAGTTCCAGACCAGCCTGGACATGGTAAAACCCCATCTCTACAAAAAGAATACAAAAATCAGCTGGGTGTGGTGGGACACACCTGTAGTCCCAGCTATTTGGGAGGCTGAGGTGGGAGGATCATCTGAGGCTGGGAGGTTAAGGTTGCAGTGAGCCAGAATTGTGCCACTGCACTCCAGCCTTGGCAATAGAGCAAGATGCTGTCACCAAAGAAAAAAGAAAAGAAAGAAAACAGCAAATTAAATCAAAAGCAGAAAGGAAGAAATAATAAATTGCGGAAACTCATGAAATTAAAAACACACACACACAAAAATCAATGAAACCAGGAGCGGGTTCTTTGAAAAGATGAATAAAAGAGGAAGAAACACTTCTCAACTCATTTCATGAGGCAAACATTATCAAATCAAGGCCATTACAAGAAAAGAAAACTATGAACTGATACCTCGTAGAAACAAACAAAATCAGCCCAGGTTGAATACTCTTACTTTATAGAAATATCTTTAAAATTGCAAAATCACCTGTTTTGCACAATTTCTCATTCTTGGGAGCATATAAATTTCTTCAAGTTCCTTTTGTCTTTCTTCTTCTTCCAATCGTCTTCTTTGATCTTCTGGAATAATTTCCTCCCAATTCTTTGAATTTCTTTCAGGTTCCAACTCAATGTCATCCTCATCCATATTTGAGAAGTTGGCAACCTGATAAATTTCAGAATTTTAAGAGTAACTGTTACAGAAAAATTGATCCCTAAAATTTTTTTTTAAGGGGAAGAATTGGCATGCTTCTTAGGATAATGAACATGGCTGTGGACTAAACCAAATATAACTTCTAAACAACCTAGATTCATTTCTTCATTAGGGCAAAGCAGATCAAACCAAATGACATCTAATAATCCTCTAGGAATGATTTTCTTTTGCCCTACTGCTCAACAAAATTAGTAGCATCACAGAACTAAGAGCACTTAACAGAACAACAAAAAAGTAATTTATACTATTAACATGCTAAATAATCTGCAGAAATTCTCAGACCAGTCCACCTATCAAGTATTGTAGAACAATCTAATATCATTTTTATGGTCACAAAAACACTATCTAAAGAGCTACTGGCAGAGACATAGAGCTCTTTGAGAGCACACTAATTTCTGTGAGGATTACATACGATAGCACATTTAAGGTACTATGCAAGGTCTGGTATACAGAAAGCACCCATTAAGGCTAACTATCACAGCCGGGCGAAGTGGCTCACGCCTGTAATTCCAGAAACCTTCACCTCTTAACCAGGATTACTCAACATTCTATCTTATCTCCCCCTGCTATAGCTCTTTCCTCACTACAGTCAATCAACCACAAAGTAGTCAGAATGATTCATTAAAATTATAAAAGTTTTTTATTCACTGTGTGGGGTACACTGTAGGTGTTCCATAAATATTTGTCAAATGAACACATGAAATGAATTGATCTTTAAAAACCACAGTTCATAGAGAACAGCTAAGATGTAGAGAAACCTGTTTCTTCAAACAAATGGCACTTAACTTACTCCATGAGGTCAGTTGACTTATGTTGTTTTAGGACTCCTTTCAACTCATTGACCCTCAACAAACCAGGGATATTAAGTATCAATATATAGTAGCTTATTGCTTACTTTGACTGATTTACTTGAGTTTTCTTATTTGTGATAAGTTAATGTCAAAAACTGCTTCAAAAAAATATCAGCTGAAAGCTTTCAGTCACGGAAATCTAAATAAGAGATCACACTGATTCATTTATTTACCCAAGTATTTAAGGACATGCTATTTGCCAAACACTATTCTAGTTGCTAATTAGGAAACAACAGCTCTTTCCACCCAACTAAATGTAACTTCATAAATGGGTTTGGTCTCTTTCAAATCAGTTTGCTACTGGTTTGTCTGAACAAGAGAGAGTAGTTTTTACATAACACAGCAATCTTCCTGATTATGCTTAAAGATAGATTAACAAACCACTAAATGACATAACTCAATTCCTCTCAATTTATGTAATTGTAAGGAAAATTTTGTTTAAATCTACCTTGAACTGGGAAAGCAATTCATCTCCTACAGTTAAAGGACCTGGTTCATTTTCATGAGTTTCAGCTCTCTTCAAGATCTCATCTATATCCATTTCCTATAATTAGAAAGACAATATTTAAATATACTTGAATCCTTTCATCCTGTCAAATATATGACACATATTCTGAGGCAGGCCTTTTTTTTTTTTTTTTTTTACCTGGGGCTCTTGTTCTTCTCCTTCAGGTTCCTTAAAAAGTTCTTCAGCACCAAACTTTAAAATGGCTGACAACTCTTCTTTATTGAAAGGAGTAGAACTAAAACAGGAAAAACAAAAATGCTTAACATTAACAGTTAAAAATATAACATTTACAAAATGCTTAACATTAACAGTTAAAAATATAACATTTACACAGCACTTTTATTAATTACTGACATTTTCACCTTTACAACAGTTACATGAAGAAGTTAGACGAATCAAGTATTAGAATCCTTTTTTTTTTTTTTTTTTTTGGAGACAGTGTGTTTCCCTCTGTCACCCAGGCTGAAGTAGTGCACTGGCACAATCTTAGCTCACTGCAACCTCTGCCTCCCGGGCTCAACTGATCCTCCCACCTCAGCCTCCTGAGTAGCTGGGACTACAGTTGTGTGTCACCATGCCCAGCTAAGTTTTTTATTTTTTGCAGAGGTGGGGTTTCACTATGTTGCCTAGTGCAGTATATTTATTTTAAAATAAGGAACTTGAAGCATAGAAGTGAAAGAGATTACCCCTAAAATTACAAATCTGTAGCGATGAAACCAGGTATTGAAGTATGTCTTCTAACTAGAAATTAGTCCAAAGTCTTCCAAAATATAAAAAGTACAACTCTGAATACATTTCCTCAATGATCTACAGTGATGTAACATATCAAAAATATGAGTTTACTGACTCTAAAATGACATTTTTTTAATAATCAAGTAACCACCTTGATGGGGCAGAACCTGTATGTAGTACTGTCTTCCCAGTTGTGTCCATTCTTTGAATTACAAGATGATCTAAAACCATCTTCTTTTTGGCCCTTTCAAGAATATCTTCTTCAACTGATCCCTTTGTAACTAGACGATAAATATTCACCTGTAAAAATACACACGAGGAAACAAATTGCAGTATAAAGAATTTGTTTTGCTAACCTCAAGTGCCTAAACACTGGCACACAAACTGAAGCTCATGCTATATGAAGTTTTCACTGGTTAAAAGCAAAATGAAAATTTAAAAAACATGTTTAAAGCTAGAGTTCCTCAACTTAAGGGACTATTTTGAAACTATATCCTTCCTTCCTTCTTAATATTTTGATAAGGAGATTGCATTTGCTTATTTTTGTTTTTTTAAAGGAATGACAGTAATTTTTAAGTTATGATTTAGCTGGGGAAAATGGGGGGGGCATGTAAACTTCTGATAGCCTTATTATACTCATTGCCTTGATTCTAATGTTTCATCACTCTATATAATGCAAAATTCTATGAACTACTCCCCAAGTTAATAAGAAGCCCACCATAAAACAAACTCTCCAAAATTGAAAAGAATTGGTGTAGTAAATTTTCCCTATTTCTCTAGGTCAAAGGTTCTGCAGTAAATTTTCCCTATTTCTCTAGGTAAAGGTTCAGTACCACCATTTAAGGGTATGTTGTTACAATTATAAAATGGGGTCACGTTTACATGTGGAGAATCTTGTAAGCACATGGACAAAATATAGACTAACAGAAAGGTAGCATATGCTACTCAAACTCCCTTTCAAGTTAAAATAAGCAAGTAAAGACATTTTAAAGTTTTTATTATAAAATGAAAAACACTGCATTTTATAGCCACGACTAGAATACAGGACCAAAACAGAATACATGATCCTATTTATGCATAGTTATCTCAATTCTGTCAGACTCTCCAGGTGATTTTGGTAAACCAAGTTCCTCAGTATCCTATCTGTTAAACAGTAGTATGACTGTTACACTGATCTTATCCTCTAGAGGATAAACTGAAATCACTTCCAAAAAAAAAAAGAATTCTAAAACAGCAACATAATATAAATTAAAATGAAAAATACCTGTTTCTTTTGCCCAATTCGATGGGCTCTAGCCTGTGCCTGAAGATCATTCTGTGGATTCCAATCGGAATCAAATATAACAACAGTGTCAGCAGAGGCTAAATTAATCCCTAGACCTCCAGCTCTTGTGGACAGCAAAAAGCAAAAATCCTGTAAGAAATTGAATAATCAAAATGAAAAATTTTTCAATTGATTTTCTGAACGTCAGCAGTATGGTACTAATTAAACAGAAAGGCAGTTTTCAAAACTAATAAACATCTAGCAAGACCAATCAACAAAAAGACTCCAAAATCAAATATATGTGTTATTAACACCAAATTCAATACAGTGTTTACTTCTGGTGAAAAAGAAAGAAAACGGGATAGGAAAGGAATGACGCTTCAACTCTAACTGTAAATTTTATTTCCTTAAAAAATAAAAGGCATATACCAAAAAAAGAACTCTATGGAAAACAGCGTGGAAATTCCTTAAAGGAACTAAAAGTAGAACTACCACTTGATCCAGGAATCCCACTACTGAGTATCTGCCCAGAGCAAAAAAGTCATTACATGAAAAAGATACTTGTACACACGATTATAGCAGCACAATTTGCAACTGCAACAATGTGGAACCAGCCCAAACGCCCATCAATCAACAAGAAGATAAACTGTGGTATACATACACAGTGGAAAACTACTCAGCCATAAAGAAGAATGAAATAATGGCATTTGCAGCAACCTAGATGGGATTGGAGACTAAATGTATATATATTTTTTTTTTTTTTTTTTTTTTTTTTTTGACGGAGTCTCACTCTTTTTATCTTGGCTCACTGCAACCTCCGCCTCCTAGGTTCAAGCAATTCTCCTGCCTCAGCCTCCCGAGTAGCTGGGATTACAGGCACGCACTACCACACCCAGCTAATTTTTGTATTTTTAGTAGAGATGCGGTTTCACCATGTTGGCCAGGCTGGTCTCGAACTCTTTGTTTTTTGGTTTTTTTTTTTGAGACGGAGTCTTGCTCTGTCACCCAGGCTGGAGTGCAGTGGCCCGATCTCGGTTCACTGCAAGCTCCGCCTCCCAGGTTCACACCATTCTCCTTCCTCAGCCTCCCGAGTAGCTGGGACTATAGGCGCCCGCCACTACGCCCAGCTAATTTTTTTGTATTTTTAGTAGAGATGGGGTTTCACTGTGTTAGCCAGAATGGTCTCGATCTCCTGACCTCGTGATCCGCCCGTCTCAGCCTCCCAAAGTGCTGGGATTACAAGCGTGAGCCACCATGCCCAGCCTGGAGACTACTATTCTGAGTGAAGTAACTCAGGAATGGAAAACCAAACGTTGTATGTTCTCACTTGTAAGAGGGAACTAAGCTATGAGGATGCAAAGTAATAAGAATGATACAAAGGACTCTGGGGACTCAGAGGGAAAGGGTAGGAGAGGGTGAGCGATAAAAGACTACAAATTTGGTTCAGTGTATACTGCTCAGGTGAAGGGTGCACCAAAATCTCACAAACCACCATTACAGAGCTTACTCATTTAACCAAATATCACCTGTTTCCCAAAAATCCACGGAAATAAAAAAAAATTTTTTAAAGGAAAGTGGGCTACTTTGCTGTTTTTGGGTTTTTTCTTTCCTTTTTTTTTTTTTTTTTTTTGAGACAGAGTCTCACTCTATTGCCTGGGCTAGAGTCTAGTGGCATGATCATGGCTCACCGCAGCCTCAAACTCCTGAGCTAAGTGACCCACTCAACTCAGCCTCCCAAGTAACTGGGACTACAACCGAGTGCCACTATGCCCAGTTTATTTTTTTTACTTTTTAATTTTATTTTTTTTTGTACAGACAGCAGTCTCACTGTTTCCCAGGGTGGTCTCAAACTCCTGGTCTGAAGCGATTCTCCTGCATTGGCCTCCCAAAGTGCTGGGATTACAGGTGTGAGCTACTGTGCCCAATCTGGCTAATTTATTTTGAAGCAAATTAAAATAACTGTTCCATGCTGAAACATTATTGATAATAAAGAGTAAAATTCTTGGCTGGGCGCGGTGGCTTCATGCCTGTAATCCTAGCACTTTGGGAGGCTGAGGCAGGTGGATCACCTGAGGTCAGGAGTTCAAGACCAGCCTAGCCAACATGGTGAAGCCCCATCTCTACTAAAACTACAAAAACTAGCCAGGCACAGTGGCACGCGCCTGTAATCCCAGCTACTTGTGAGGCTGAGGCAGGAGAATAGCTTGAACCCGGGAGGCAGAGGTTGCAGTGAGTTGAGATTGTGCCACTGCACTCCAGCCTGGGCAACAGAGCGAGACTCTGTCTCAAAGATAAAATCCTTAGGTTTAAACTAGAATAGTGACTTTAAAACCTCGTTTGCTAATCAAAGGTGGCTAACACTACTCTTTTTTTATCAAACTAGATATGAAGATTAAAAATGTCTGAATATAATAATGTAATACACTGATACTAAATCAAAATTATTTATAATTTTAAAAGCACTAATACATACCTCTGATCCCTCAGCATTAAAATGATCTAGAGCTTGTTTCCTCAGTTCTCCTTTTATTGATCCATCTAATCTCTAGAATAAAACACATTAAAATACGGCATATAACAGAATCAAAGTATTACAAAGCAATTAAAATTAATTATAAAATTAAGTAGAAATGTGAAGCATGTCCTTTGCTAAAACTATAATAGAAAGTACTTACTAGACAGTAAAATAATGCTCAGGCATTCTGTCTAAATTTAGTCTGTGCTCCAAATCACTAAGACTGCACCCTCAAGAGTAAATACAGCATAGGCTGTCATACTATTCTGCCTGAGTCCCCATTCTAAAAGTATGTGATTGAGTACATAGCTGTTTACAAACACCTGAAACAAGTTTCATATCATGACATGATATACTATGTTATACTCTCATGTTTTATCATTTTACTTTCAAAATGTTGGTGTAACCCATTAAACTGATTCACAGATCCATTAACAGGTTACAATTCAGTTTTAAAAACACTGATTAAGTCCAGTGTGGTTACTAGAACAGCATTAGTGTCACCTGAGAACATAGATAGGCAAATTATTGAGCCCTACCCCAGACCTACTGAAGGTGTTTAGCAAAGGCCATCCAGTTAATTCTGATGCACACTAAAGTTTGAAAATTATTGATGTGAAGCATCATGGGTTCTAGTCAACAGCCAGCAAATGAGTATTTTATTCACTTGGTATCTTGAGCAAGTGATTTGACTTTTCTCCACAAACTTTTTCACCATGTCAGTTCCGCTTTAAACAAAACAGACATAAGAGTAGTCCCTCCTTCATAGACTACAGAGAACTCAGTGAGAGAACACAGGAAAACATGTAGCACAGTGCCTACAACATACTGAACGCTTATTAAACATTAGCTGCTATTTCACTTTAGAAATGGCAATGATTTTATAATTATTAACTGGTTATAGACTAGAAATAACTTGTCTACTATGATACATGCATTTAACCGACGAATTAAACTAGTATTTTGGGAATCCATATGCCTACCTTTGCTTTGTTACTATATGAATTTTAACTCTGCGAAGAAAAACATAAACATTTTAAATGATGTATTCTAAGTGGTTTAAATGAAGTGCTCTTAATTATCACCTACTCAAAGTAGGAAAACTGATGTCTATTAAGGTTTTAAAAAATTAATTTTTCTTTTCCACTAAAATACAAATTAGTACAAATTTTAAGAATAGTGGCATCTCATTACTGTGGCATGACCAAATAAAATTAAAAATTATTCTCTCCAGGAAGTGACCTAGGAATGAGAAGGAATTAGCGGCAGAGAAGTGGCGCTTACTAACACTCAAAATTAGTCAAACTAATTTTTCGTTTGACCATGTACACAATAATTTGTTTAAAAACAAATCAACACAGGGCAGAAGAGCAAGGCAAACGGAAGGACAGGAGGAATAGCTAAAGGCTACAGTTTCTTTCTGATGAAAATGTTCTAAAACCACCTGTCGAACAATTATACGTATCTGTGAACATAGTAAAAACCACTGAATTGTATACTTTAAATGAGTAAACTGTATGATATGAGAATTACGTATCAATAAAGGTGTTTTCAAAAACCTCAACTAACGGTACTCTTCTACGTTTTCTCCTAAATGACTGCAATTATTTCTCAATGATATTCATATCACCAAATACCTGTCCTTCTTCACAACACTTACCAGAACTGTAATGTTACATTTATTTGTAATCACCTGCTTGATGTCTATCTCCTGTAAGAGATTATAAGCTCTGACAAAGCAGGGATTGTGTGTTCAGTCCCATTATTATAATTTTACTGCTATTTTACTATCTGCACTAAATATACACCATTTACTAGCTGTATCTACATAATGTCTGCTATGTTCCTAGTACTGTTCATAAAACTGCTTTGAGAATTAAGTAATTAGATGTAAAGTACTGAAAACAGCACCTGACTTTAAATACTCATCAATATTAGCTTTAGTTATATTGAATGAACTTCAATATAAATTTTGAATAGATGGAAGGGAATTTTGGTCTTTAGTTTCTTCTGTAAAGTTGTCTAGTTTTACTCAACAAACCCTGTGTCAGATAACTATGAGCACACCAATCATCAGAATCTTGGCAGCATTCACATTCAGAGACTACTGGCTGTTTTCCTCATTCAGATTAAAGACTAAAGGCTCCCCTGCTTTTAGATCTATCCAATCAAGAAAACTCTGCCTTAGTTCAGTTTTTAAAATCTAAAGCAAGCATAGAAGAAAAAGACAGAATTAAAAGAAAATAAAAATCACAGGAAAGGAAGAAAAATTGTTTTGTTGCAATATGTAAAGCCAAGAAAAAAAGGGAATGACAAATATTTTTTAAAGCAGATACATCTTTTTAAAGAAGTACAGTTTATATAAAAACCTAAACACTTATAAAATAATTTCAAAGTTAATTCTGTAAAATATGCACAGGAATTAGATAAAATTTAAAACAACAAATACAATTAAATGCTTACTTGAAAGGGGAATTGACGATATTTCAAGTATTCTGCAAGTATATCTAACATCCGCACCATTTGCGAAAAAATAAGAACTCGATTGCCTCGTTCTCTTAGGCGAATTAATAGCTTGTCAAGAAGAATCAATTTTCCGCTACTACGAATTAAGTGCTACAGAAACAATAAATTCAAGTTGTTATATGTTAAAAGACATAAATGGTAAGTTGTCCACGTAACACTTTAGTTGCCTGAATTATTTTAAATTGAGATTTAAAATTTTCATGTTAGAAAACAACTTATTTCACTTTTCAAAATTTTCTAAGACCTTTACCATTTCACTCTATGACTGAAGCTAAAATACTCTTTGCCATATCACACCTAGGTTTTGTTGTACTGTCGGGGAGGAAAAAAGTACTGTTCACTCTGTTTGGTAGTTACTATACCACAGTGTTTCTCCAAAAATCTTAGCTGAAGAACAATTACATCAGAAGCAGCAGCAACTAAGCAACCAAAGGTTTAAAAAGAGTAAGCAAATGCATTCTAATGTATTAATTCTAGATGCTGATCCTAGCCCTTCAATGCACTACAGTGGCTGGATTGCAGCTGTGCCTTCACACTTCTCACTTATCTTCCAGAAGTACCAGGAAGGGTTAACAGATGTGAGGTCAAGATGTCCTTTAGATTACCATTTACCAAATCACAAATGCAGCACAATTACTATTAACGATTTTTTTCATAATTATGAACATACTGTGGGATTTTCTTGCTGGATAAGTTATTATAGGCCATGGTTTGAGAGACCTATTTTTAGAAAGTTCATCAAAATAATTACATAAATTAGAATTTTAAAGTCTTTTCTACAAAGATTAATAACTGAGACCATTATAGAAAGGCACCATTAACTAAAGAGAACTTTTATCCAATATGTTAAAGCATTGAGCCATTTTCGATTGTAAGCGAAATCAACATTTCTAGAACTTTATCACAAAGTAACAACATTTAAAAATTCTTACTTGTAAGGCCTCCTGTTTATTATAGAATTCATTATTATCTGGTGGTTTAATGAGGTAGCAATGGTTACAACATTTCTTTAGCTCCATCATAATGTTCAAAAAGCCTGAGGTACTGCCCTTGGAACCTTTGCTGAGGGCTTTGTAATTCCTAGTTAAAATCCATCTTAAAAAAAAAATTATGAAAATGATGTTTAGCAGAACAATTACCAAGATAAATTCTAAAAGCATTAAAACAAACAAACAAAAAAGCCAAAGGTAGTACCAAAGTAAAACTGTACCGTTATAAAATTCACAGCTGTATATACAATGGACCAAACCTCTTTCATAATACTCATGAGAACACAACTTGTTTTCTGAACCATTAGCTATACACAGAACAGGCTAATGTAACATAATTATTACAGTGTATTAATCCTTTCCCCTCAAATTTGCTAAAAAGATGGTCAGCTGCATTATTTATCTGAATCTTCTTACAACTTTTACTGCATTAGACAGCTAATGAAACTGAATATTTTGCATGGACCTAAAAGAAACCTGAGGATACCTGGTTTTAGCCATGACTGCCTTCTCTACATTGCAATTACACAATACATATGCAACTTATAGAAAACATCTTGGTGCTATTTTACTACTCCAAACTATATGTAACAATTCCTGTGCTCACTTCGGCAGCATTTATACTAAAACTGGACCAATACAGAGATTAGAATGGTCCCCGTACAAGGATGACATGCAAATCCATGAACACTCCATATTTTTGTATATATATCCCATGAATACTACACAGCCACAGAAAAAAAAGGATGAAATAATGCCCTTCAAATAAAATAATATCCGTGGATGGAGGTGTAGACCATAATCTAAGTGAATTAACACAGAAACAGAAAACCAAACACCGCATGTTCTCACTTGTAAGTGCAAGTTAAACACTGAGCACACATGGACATAAACATGTAACAACACTGTCGACTACTAGAGGGGGGAAGGAGGGGAACATGGGTTGAAAACTACCCACTGCGTACCATGCTCACTACCTGGATGCAATATTACCCATGTAACAAACCTGCACATATACCTCCAGTATCTAAAATAAAAGCTGAATTTAAAAAAGAAAAGAAAAATTTCCTCTCACCATGACCTTTTCCACCTTTTATTTTCTTCCTTTTTACAAGGTCAGTTTTTGAAGGGACTTGAAAGTCTCAAATATCTAGTGTACATACTCTTTTATTACCATTCTTTACCACTAGTTATACAGGCAGTTCCCCAAAACCGGAATGAAAAGCAAAACGAAACCCATGGACAATGCTCAATGCCCTAAGAGGTAATCAAGAATAAAGAATTATTTTTCCTTATCCAGAAAAAAATTATTATTTCTCTAGAGGTAAAAATTCTAAGAATTTTTCCAGAAATTTATGGCAGTATCTTATTACCTTAGTTGCCAAAAAGTACCTTGAAGAGTTTAAGTTCAACATCCATGATATATGACTAGCACTAAGAGAATTACAGGTGAATGTGTCTTCTTCCTACTTTGACTTTTCTTTCAAAATATTCTACAAAATGCATTACTTTTTTTAAAGAACCCCATAACAAAATTAGATAATCACCATTGTGTACTACAAAATATACTCGTCATAATTATTAATTTGAATATTATCAAGCACCTACATCTACCTACCAATCTATAGGAAATACAGTGGATACTGTTAAACTATTTTAGAGGGAAGTACTATGCAAAATCTAGATTGTGGAAAAATTCTACAGAATAACTGTTTTCCCCATCGTATAAATTTTAACAAAAAAGAAGTACCTATAGATAATAAACTCAGAGACAAATCAATTGCCATATATGAACCTATCTCAATCCCAATTCGAGTAAACGTAAACAAATTTTTTGAGACAACAGAGAAAACTTGAACACTGATACTGAATATTGGTATCAAGAAATTGATTCTGGGCCGGGCGCGGTGGCTCACGCCTGTAATCCCAGCACTTTGGGAGGCCGAGGCGGGCGGATCACGAGGTCAGGAGATCGAGACCATCCTGGCTAACACGGTGAAACCCCGTCTCTACTAAAAATACAAACAATTAGCCGGGCGTGGTAGTGGGCGCCTGTAGTCCCAGCTACTCGGGAGGCTGAGGCAGGAGAATGGCGTGAACCCGGGAGGCGGAGCTTGCAGTGAGCCGAGATCGCGCCACTGCACTCCAGCCTGGGCGACAAAGCAAGACTCCGTCTCAAAAAAAAAAAAAAAAAAAAAAAAAAAAAAAGAAATTGATTCTGCTGAGAGAGCAATAATTTCCTAAATTGTGAAAATTTTAAAGCGGGTTATTTATTTACTTAAGATGGGGTCTCACTCTGTCACCCAGGCTGGAGTGCAGTGGCATGACCTCGGTTCACTGCAACCTCTGCCTCATGGGCTCAAGCAATCCTCCCACCTCAGCCTACCAAGCAGCTGGGACCACCTGCACCCACCACCACTCCTGGCTAAGTTTTTTGTATCTTGAGTAGAGACAGGGTTTTGCCATGTTGCCCAGGCTGGTCTCAAACTCTTGAGGCTCAAGTGATCTGTCTACTTCAGCCTCCCAAAGTACTGGGATTACAGGCATAAGCCACTGTGCCCAGGTGATACTACTATTTTTAAAAATCAATTATTAGAAATACACAGAAAAATATTTATGGAAAAATTTCCAATCTGCTTCAAAAGGACAGGTACTGAGGGAAATGGGGATGACCAGAGATACATAAAAAGACTGGCATGAGTTGAAAGGGAAGCTGGGGCTGGGCACAGTGGCTGATACCTGTAATTCCAGCACTTTGGAAGGCTGAGGCGTGTGGATCACTTGGGGCCAGGAGTTCAGGATCAGCCTGGCCAACATGGCAAAACCCTGTCTCTACTAAAAATAAAAAAATTAGCAGGGCATTATGGGGCACACCTGTAAACCCAGCTACTTGGGAGGCTGAGGCACCAGAATCATTTGAAACCGGAAGGTGGAGGTTGCAGTGAGCCAAGATTGTGCCACTGTACTCCAGCCTGGAGTACAGAGGGAGACTCTGTCTCAAAAAACAAACAAACAAAAAAAGAAAGAAAGTGAAGCTGAGTCATGGGTATAAGAGTTCATTAAATTATCCTATTTTTGTATATGTCTGAAATTTTCCATAATAAAAAGTTATGCAATTAAGTATATTCTTTCAAATGTATGGCACCTATAGATTTACCATAGAATATAAATGTTTCTGAAACTCAAAATGCATGTAGCAATATATTTCCTTTTATGCAATTAAATGTTTAAACAGATATTAGAACAGATTTTCCTTTCCGATTCTTTGAAAAGACCTACTGTATAGATCTTGACATACAAAATTTATACCAGCTATGATTTGTTAATACTCTTCAAAAAGCAGCAGAGCCTAAAATTTTGTTCTAAGTTTCTTTTTTTGGCCTCTATCTGTTAATTGTCATAATCATATAATACCTTCATTATTGTGGAAATCCTAACACTTAAACTCTTTATAAGGTAACAGTATGATATATAGGAAAGCAATTAATTATGTGTTAGAAGATGAATTACTCAGTGTTGTCACTCATAATTTTGGATATGTCATTAAATCTCCTTTTGCCTCCTAACGACACAGAATAAACTTATTCTGAAACTCGAGAATTGCAACTGCTCTAAGACACTATTGTAGAGAAGGTGGGGGCACCAAAAGCAGGACACAGACATGGAAGGTTTTCAGAATTAAAAGTTCAGAACTGTGTTCTGTGTACAGCTTACTTGTAATATTGTTTCTGTAAAGCACTCATTTCCATTCTTAAAATCTGCTCAACCTTGGCAGGAAGAGATTTTTCCACATCTTTCTTAACTCGGCGTAACAGAAATGGCTCAAGCTCCTTGTGAAGGCTTGCATAACCATATTCTCTCCCTTTGCCATGTTCTTCTTCAAAATCTTCCCAGGAAGAAAACCTTTAAAATTTAAGAAATTGGAAAAATTACTAGAAAAAATCAAATTGTGTATGTTGTGTATGAACTTTTTTTTTTAGGGGAGTCATTTATAAACAAAATGCTACAGATTTTTAGAAAAAAAAATTAGCTAAACTTAGTTACCTCTAAAAATCTCCCTCCCAAGAAGATGCATGATGAAATATAATTAGTTGTTTTATAAGTTATGATTCTTGAATCAAGTGAATATGAAGTATTTTGAAGTATGGGAGTAATCATCACTAAAATATTTCTCAAAAAAATATACCTTTAAAGTTCTGGACCTACTGAAAGAGAACAAGTAGTGACCTTTGGGAACTTATTTAGCCTTGTCTAGTCTAGTTTTCCTCATTTAGAAAAAGGGATTACCAGCACCTCATTCTTGTTACTCCTACTGTTAAACACAAAGAATGGTACTGTGTTAGTTTTTCAAACAAGGTGTATTTTGAAAATGTGCAAAATCAACTGTTGTGATTTATTACACATGGCTTAAGTTTATTAACAAAATTGAAAAATTCAAATAGTATTACAAACTACCTGACCTCATTTTCCTTTTTAAAAAATTCTTAGTAATCTGTGATCTAATCTTTTAGGGCAATAAAAACTCTTACTGACCTTATTGCCTGGGTTTATTCCCACTAAACATAATATCCACACAATATGATTAAAATTGTAAAGTTGTCTTACTTTTCTGGCATAATGAAATGTAGCAAAGACCAGAGCTCTTTGAGGGAATTCTGTAGAGGAGTTCCAGTGATAAGGAGACGATGATTGGATTTAAAATCTATTAAAGTTTTATACAGAAGGGAGTCATCATTCTTTAATCGGTGTGCTTCATCAACACCTATAAATGCCCAATTTAGACCTCCAAGGAATGCCTTAAAATAATAGAAAAACAGTATTTTGAGAGAAAAACGGAATTCAAATTTAGCCTTCCCATTTAATCTGAACTCAATTATTAAAATGAAATAAAAAAACAAACTTTGTCTAACTTTCAAATAAAAAATCGTAATCTCAAGATTACAATACACAAGTAACTCAGCACATATTCCTTCTATGACAAATTTAACCACTAGAATGTAATATCAAGCCAAAGTTTTTATTAGCTTATAAACTGATAATTAACGGAGAAAAATCAGCAGTGTCATTTAAAATTTTTACAAAAGGTTTTTAGCCTAACCCCAATAGAAGCCTCTATTAATGTCAATATGAAAAAAAACTATGACACAAATTCAGAACAGTGTCTTATTCCAAGTGTAGGTACAATTCTTTGTACAACTTTTATGAACTGTAGAACTCTCTTAAACTTAGGTCTCTGAGTTAGAGCAGGCCTGATTCCACTACTTAAGAGCTGTGTTACCACAGCCAAGTTCATTAAATTCTTTGAGACATTTTTGAGACCGATTTTCTTTTCCATAAAGTAGAGAAAGTGAATATAAAGTAGATGGAGGAATTAAATAAGGCAGTATCTATAAAGCCTTCACTGCTTCACACAGTGGTAGCTTAATCCTGTTAGGTATCTTCCTCTTCTTTAAAGAGCTTACAAATCAATACACACTATAACAAACTGGTTTCATTCGATTGAGTTGGCAAGCTTTTTCTAAGAAGAGCCAGATAGTAAGTATTTCAGACTTTGCAGAAAAATATATGGTCTCTGTTACATATTTTTTCTAAGACCCTTTAAATGTAACCTTTCAAAAAGGTAAAAACCATTCTTAGTTCAAGCACCATTAAAAAAATAAGACCACAGGCTATAGTTTGCTGACTCACGATTTAGGCTATTCTCTCATCTTGTCCACAGCATATGATAAAGAAAAAACTGATATACAAGAGACAAAAACACGTGAGAAATAAATACATACCTTATCCTTTAATAAAATTTCATAAGTTGTTAATAGTATATTAAATTTTAACCGTTTGGTCTGATGATGCGTCCATTCATGAGTTCTTATCTATTAAGAAATTTGAAGGACAATTTTTAAGACAAACATCAAGCAAATTACACTTTTACTTACATATCTAAAAATTAAAATCCATTCAAATATGTAAGTAACTATTAATATATGTTTATGTAATAAAAGAGTTTTTGTGTTTTTTTTTTTTTTTTTTTTGAGACAGAGTTTTGCTCTTGTTGTCCAGGCTGGAGTGCAATGGCGTGATCTCGGCTCACTACAACCTCCACCTCCCGGGTTCAAGTGATCCTCCTGCCTCAGCCTCCCGAGTAGCTAGGATTACAGGAATGCACCACCACGCCCAGCTAATTTTGTATTTTTAGTACAGACAGGGTTTCTCCATGTTGGTCAGGCTGGTCTCAAACTCCCAACCTCAGATGATCCACCTACCTTGGCCTCCCAAAGTGCTGGGATTACAGGCATGAGCCGGCATGCCCAGCCAGAGTTATTCTTTATATAGTCCAAAATGCTATGTAAATCTTATAAATAAAACATAAATACCACAGCATTTCTTAAAAAATGAAGTAAACACAATTTTAAAGCACATCTTTCACAAACGAAAAGGTCTTATTTAAGAAAACATAAGTGATTAATTCATTTAATAATGTAATGTTTATGGATGAAATATGATGTCTGGGGTTTGCTTCATAGTAACTAGGAAAGTCATGTGTAGAGGTATAGACAAAACAAAACTAGCAGTAAATTTGTGAAACTTAAGATAAGAACATGAGGGTTTATTACATTCTTCTGTCTGTTCTCATGTATATTTGAAATTTTCCATTAAAAATGTAAACTAGGCTGGCATGGTGGCTCACGCCTGTAAATCCCAGCACTTTGGGAGGCCAAGGCAGGTGGAGCACTTGAGGTCAGGAGTTTGAGACCAGCCTGGGCAACATAGTGAAACCCCATCACTACTAAAAATATGAAAATTAGCCGGGCCTGGTGGCAGGCGCTTGTAATGCCAGCTACTTGGAAGGCTGAGGCAGAACAATCACTTGAACCTGGGAGGTGGAGGTTGCAATGAGCCGAGATCACACCACTGTACTCCAGCCTGGATGACAGAGTGAAAACAAAACAAAAAAAAAGCCCACCAAAAAAACAGTCAAATATATATACAAAGTAACACTAAACCAAAACTGACTTTGTTATAGTCAATTAAACATGTACTGAGAACTTATTTGTGGCAAGTTCTATGCCAGAAACAAAGACTGTTATACAGACCAAAACAAAACAAAACCCCTCATCCTTGTTAGGCCAAGAACGGTGGTTCATGCCTGTAATCCCAGCACTTTGGGAGGCCAAGGGAGGCAGATCACTTGAGCTCAGTTCAAGACCAGCCTGGGCAACACAGCAAAACTCTGTCTCCACTAAAAAATATAAAAAATTAGCCAGGAGTGGTGGCATGCTCCTGTGGTCCCAGTTGCAGTGAGCCAAGATCATA
Organism: Gorilla gorilla gorilla; assembly: GCF_029281585.2. Classification (NCBI taxonomy): domain Eukaryota; kingdom Metazoa; phylum Chordata; class Mammalia; order Primates; family Hominidae; genus Gorilla; species Gorilla gorilla. Next base: position 103,058,873 of record NC_073228.2, read on the forward strand.
CCACTGCACTCCAGCCTGGGAGACAGAGTGAAACCCCATCTCAAAACAACAACAACAACAACAAAAACACTTGATCTCAAAGACAAGTACATTTTGATTTCTACATTTACAGGGAAACAACTTACCATGTTTCTGCTGTTAATGTCACCTAAATAAACCACAGCATTCATTTGAGAAGCCCATGTCTGAATTTCCCTTTGCCAGGAAGTAAGAGTGGAGAGCGGTACTACCAATAAAAAAGGTCCATATAATTGATGTTCATGAAACAAATAATTCAGAAATGAGATCGTCTGTATTGTTTTTCCAAGGCCCATTTCATCAGCGAGTATGCAACTATTTCCTCTACAAAGTTAAAAAAAAAATTAGCATGCAAGGAAATATTCAAATATACAAAGAAACCTTTTTACATCATGTGTATATGTTTTTATGAAGTTAAATAAAATTAATCTGATAGGTATTATACAGAATATACCACTTTTATTAACTACAAATAATAAATGTAAAGGTATCTGGCTAAAGACTTAATCACTAATGCTGTAAGAAAAGTAAAAGGAGATGACCGTTTTGGGCCAGAAGAGGCTTAAAGATTAATAGTATTATGTTTAATCAATTATGAAGCCAATAATGCAATTCATCTACTAGTAGTAGAGTCCAGATATATTAAATAAGTAAAAAGTATATAGGAAGAACACAGATTAAAAAAAAAAACTATAGCTAAATTGCAACCGAGATTCACAAAAGTAGAGTGGGGGCCATAGAAGATAGAAAAAAAATGTAGAAGAGTAAATGGATATTAAAATAACTAGGAAAAAGAGAAATATTCCAGGAATAGCATGGGATGAGAACAGATATGCATTTTGATTTTTAAACTGAATAAAAACATATTTTAAAAAGGCAACAATCAACTTAAACTCCAACTCCACCGGATTTTCTTCCTAGTATGTAGTAAGTATTGTTTATATAAACTAGGAAATACAAAGACTAGCATATAAACTGCCAAAGAGTCTTATCCTTTATGTAAATGGAAATCTTTTCTGAATCCTGTATTGGTAAATTCTTACTCTGTCAAATTAAATAGATGATTCAAAATATACTTACTTGCACCAAGAATGAGCAAGCCAATTTAAACCATTCAGTTGATAATCTCTTAATTCTAAGCCCTCATGTCCTCCAATATAGGATGGCTGCTTCTTCAGGGCTACAAACCTTGGCCTTTGTTTTAATACCTTCAGTAGAAATAAACATTATTATGTAGAGTTATTAAATATAAGAAATTATACTAAAAGATGAAAGCCTCAGCTTTACCATAAATTCTTAAATTTCATCTCTAATCATCAAGCTCAGAGATTCCATTACTCAAAATGTACCTGAGGATTCAGTCAATACTGTTTTCTACTACTCTACAAAAATGAACAGTGAAATATTTTGCCTTCTTTTTTAAACAAAAATTTATAGAGAAAATTAACTTCCTGCCAAAATATGTCTCATGTATTTCACAAGCAAAACCTACGTTAAGTTGTTCAAAACCATCACTCCAGCCTTAAGCTACAAACAAACCATAAAACTGGCTTAGCTTACCGTTCAATTTCTGAATTCCAAGTTATCCCTATGAAGAATGTAATTCTTGTAACAAGGAAAGAAAGTCTAGTAGTCCGTAGATCTCAACACATCACTAGTAACTTTGGATAAGTTACAAGGATGCAGAAAGTATTGTGCAAGGTAGTTCTGGATACTTTCCTATATCACTCTCCTTTTTCTCTACCTTCTAAGAAAATATCCACTATCTTTAAAATTGAGCATATCTCTAGTTTCCAAGGGTTTTTTTCTGTTTATTCTCCCAACCCTTCCTGACAATCACCATAACCAACTCATCTTTCTGACATAGTGATGCTCAACAAGATAAAAGACAACACTTAAGAAGATACATTGACAAAAACATCATTTACAATTTTTTTAAAAGAGAAAGTTTGAAATAAAAAATTATAAAACTAAAGCTAAAAAACACACAGCAATTGCAGAAGTTCACTTCCTGTAAGACCTATTAACCAAGAAATATTCTCCCTTAGTCTATCTGAAATCAGGATCCAACTCTTGTATTTAGGCTTGTAAATATTTATAATGCATAAATATATTTTTAATAATTTAAAATGTTAGACAATACTCACTTTGCAATCTTTAAAAGGAGTGGTTTTTGATTGGTTCCTGCTAAAATACTCATCAATGCATGCTTGAAACTTTTTGGAAATGAGAGCTCCATCTTCCCAGCTGCACTCTGAGTATGGAAGGCCCTGCCATTTGCAGTAATAATCAGGATAACCAGCTGCTGACTTTTGATTGGAATGAGCTGTGAGAGAATCAGGAATTTACTTATTTTTTTTTTCACATTTAATCATCAGATACATAATTCTTAGTAAAGGCTACAAAAGTAAAATTTAGCTATCTAGTTTACAATACTGTTTTACTAAGAGCAAGCTACTGTGTTTGATATGTAAGTGGCAAACTTACGACTTTTTTCAGATTATTTCAAGCATAAAAAGAAAGTTTAACCAGAATCATTTACCACTAACCAATTATACGTTCCACTATTTGATACTGTTTATGTAGATCATCTGTAAGTTCTTGCTGGCAATTATAATATTCCACATCTTCTGGAGAGGCATTTTTCAACCTGAAAAATTATTAATCCAGGAATAGACTTAAAAATCTCCCATAAATAACCTTTCACTCCCCCATCCCCAACACTATTTGTAGCACAAAATCTCCCATTTCGCCACTATGTGGGCCAAGTTTGAGTAATAAAGAAACTCAAACAGGAATAAAGCATCATTAATTTTTAACTAAAAATTTGTAATTTATAATGTATGAGACACACTCCATGTGACTGTTACCAAGGATAGGTTTAGATAGGTATACCCCTAGGAGTTTTACCTTGAGATGGAATAAAATCATCCCTCAGTACCTGCAGGGGATTGGTTCAGGATCCTCTACAGATACCAGAATCTGAGGATGCTCAAGTCCCTTATATGAAATGGCATGGTACCTAAAATATAACCCACACACATCCTCCCCCATACTTTAAATCATCTCTAGATGTTCTTATAATACCTAATTTTACATTTACAACGTAAATGCAGTGCAAATAGTTGTTACATTGTATTGTTTTTAATTTGTATTATTGTTGTTTTTTTTCCCTCCGAATACTTTCAATCCATGGTTGGTTGAAACCAAGGATAGAGAAACTGTGGACAAAGACAGCCAACTGTATTATAAAGTCTATAGTTATTTTAGGCTATCATTTAATGTTACTATGTATTCTTTATTAACATAAAGGCTTAGTAATCTTTGAACTATTAAAAAAAGTATATGATATACAGCATACTTACCATCTTTTTGTTTCCTGATCTTTTTTCTTATAATTATCCAATTTTTTCATTCCTCTAACATTCTGCTGCTTGAGGGTTTCTTCTGTCTCCCAAGTGTTGTGGATATGGGACCATCCTTTCCATTTAATTAAATACTGAATCTCTCCTGGTTCTTTGTTTTTTTCAAAGCCTGCATTTGGGTCACCATCTGCTTCAACTGCATAGATGGTTGTAGTAGCACCAGTAGCTGAAAACAAAAGCACAAGATCCTTCCATGTAATTAATTCTGTTGTAGGATTATATTTCAACTCAAAATTTCAACAATATGAGTACAAAAACATATACTCTTTTAAATAAAGTATTGGGGGTATAGAAACTTATGGGAAATTCTATTGCTCATAAATAAAACTGAGAATTTCAGAATTATCTAATATAATCCCCTCCTTTTTCAAATTAGAAAAAATAAAAAGACAGAGGTCCACCTGAGATCCCACAGCATTATTCTATAATTATCCACAATATATGAAACGTGGTCAGGTGGAGGCCCAGCACGGTGGCTCACACCTGTAATCCCAGCAATTTGGGAGGCCGAGGCGGGCGGATCACGAGGTCAGGAGATCAAGCCCTTCCTGGCTAACACGGTGAAACCCCATCTCTGCTAAAAATACAAAATATCAGCCAGGCATCCTGGCAGGCACCTGTAGTCCCAGCTACTCGGGAGGCTGAGGCAGGAGAATGGCGTGAACCTGGGAGGTGGAGCTTGCAGTGAGCTGAGACCGCGCCACTGCACTCCAGCCTGGGCAACAGAACGAGATTCTGTCACAAAAAAAAAAAAAGAAAAAAAGAAATGTGGTCAGGTGGTTATTAAGAAGGTACTCAGGCTAAGCAAAGTATGCTTTTATAAAACATAAGTAAAACAACAACAACAAAAAATCCACCCTCTTAGCTTTCAACATTGTAGAAAAATCTTAAATACTTTACCTTTTTTTTTTTTTTGAGATGGAGTTTCGCTCTGTCACCCAGGCTGGAGTGCAGTCGTGCAATCTCAGCTCACTGCAACCTCAGCCTCGTGGGTTCAAGCAACTCCCTTGCCTCGGCTTCCCAAGCAGCTGGGACTACAGGCGCGCACCACCTCACCTAGCTAATCTTTTCTATTTTTAGTAGAGACGGGGTTTTGCTACGTTGGCCAGGCTGGTCTAGAACTCCTGACCTCAGGTCTAGAACTCCTGATCCATCGGCCTCGGCCTCCGAAAGTACTGGGATTACAGGGGCGACCCACTGTGCCCAGCCCTCTACTCCTGTAAATATTATTTAAATAACCAAACAATAAATGGTTTTTTAAAAACTACCTCCTTTTCTCCCAATCCGACAATCCATAAATCTTTCTATGGTTTCAAATTCCTCTTCCTCAGGTTGAGGAACATCCTCTCCACAGACTTCCAGTAGGTCATCAGAATCTGTTTTCATTTCTTCATCCTCCTTATAGCTAACATTAACAGTTGCTTGGCGACGAGAACTTCTTTTATCGTTATCATAATCTTCTTCATCATCATCCTCCTCAGATGAATCAATCTGTCTCTTTTTTTGTCCAAGAATCTTCTTTCCATTTTTTGACTTAGATCTAGGAAAGTGCAAAGAGAAAAAAAAACAAGATTTGAGAAACTATATACAAAAAGAACAAATACTTTCCACAATTTTCAGCACCAAACTGAGACCATACCTATTTTGAGGTTTTCTGCTTTTGACTTTGTTTTTTGGCTCATAATCAGATTCTGTTTCATCACAACTGCTTTTATCTCTCTCTTCTTCAGATTCTGAATCTGAACCAGACTGAGATGGAGATCCTGACCCAGACATTTGCCAATCTTCACTGCAGACAAAATTTATAAAGTATTTTTATTTGTACTTATATGGCAAGTTTTATCCCTAATACAAAGATGATCAAATCAACCAAACTATATTCATTATCAAAAATACTGTTGCTTTTACTCATGCTAAAAATGAAATATTTATAAAACAAAAACACTCTGGAAAATATTCTTCATAGACTTCTCTCACAACTCTAGTTTTGCTAATCACTTAGTTATATGTCAGTGAACAGCAAATAAATGATATTTTAATTTTCATTACAGATGAAAATCTCATAAAATTATTCTACTTGCCCTCTCAAAAAAGAGATACTAATCCATGCCATTTTAATCCTCGAGAGGTTGTGATTTTGAAAAACACCTGTTTAAACTGATTTTTTAAATAGTGCACGTTCATTAAGAAACATAGAAAAATTAAAAAAAAAAAAAAGAGCAACAGTAGTACCATCTCAAATATTCAATCTGAGTACCTTACCTGTATTATTATTTTTAGTCTATTAAGTCTATTTCATTCCAATCAACATGTACAGAAAAATAATGGATGTTAATATTTTGCTATCATAAGAAGTTCAAATGAAAGGCACACATTGAATTCTTACAAATACACTATATCCTATTTCAGCTATGCTTCTGCTTCATTGCTCTGTATCTTTTGCACCAATTGTAACTATGATGAAGGCTACATAAACAAGCATATATGATAAAATCTGCTTATGATAAAAACATAGTAGAAGCAAATTTTTTACTTTGAGATCTTTTCAGGGCTTGCACACCGAAAAAAAGTCTCCGTTGTGTATTTTTATAACGGAAAAAAAAACTGGATGATCCAATATACATCTATTAATAGGAGGACCAGAGAGATTTGTAGAAAGAGAAAGGAAAAAAAATCCAAAGATAAATGATTGAATTTTCAGAATAAAAGATAGAACAGACTAATAAAAGATACAAATCTTCGCATTAAAAATGCATCAATCTTTTTTTGGGAAAAATAAGTAACAAATCTAATATGCAGAATATCAAAGGCAAATAGGAAAATAAAAGACAAGAAAATGGAATAATGTTTCCAAATCATTAAAATAAACATGGATTGAGAATCTGAAGTATTCTTAATACTTTCTGGGTCAAGATCTTTAGGAAATTACTGTGAGTTTCTAAAATGAGTTCTACGGTATGAAGTAAATTTCACATGCAGCTGAATAGTAAGGATAGCTATTAACATAATTATAAGAATCATCCAAAATCAGTCATCCTGTCATCCCTATACTCCTATATTCCCAAGTTATTAAGATTTTCTGATATTACAACTAAGGAGATCATTAGAGTTTAAAAATATACAGGAGGAGTTACAGGAGATAAAGAAATGGCATAATACCCTCAGGTGGTCACAGAAAGATAAATGTTAAAGATTTATCTTTAAATTGTGTAATGGTGTAAATTAACTTCATAAAATGCCATGAACTAAGAATTTAGAAGAGTCTCCTTTTGGCAACAATTTTCATAAAGAAAGAAATACGAAATAATCAGGATTTTTCTAAAATGAAGTAGTCAGTTGAACAAAATGACATACTCTTTATGCTTTTTCCTTTTGACCTCACTTGATGAGTCATCGGAATCTTCACTGCTAGAGGAATCCTGTAGAAAAGAAATAAAGTCAGTATCATCCACTAATGATTAGAATTTAACCATATTAAATTTTTATTTGCTATACTATTTAACATTCACTTTACGAATAACAGCACTTGTGAAGCCTTTTTTCAATGTAGTTTTATTTATGTTAACTAGCTGAAAGTAATAACATTTCCATTGCAAATTAATATAGCCAGTGAAATTAAGTAAACAGCAAAATGTCAGCACTTTCTATGAAACCTTAAAATCTACCCTCACTGGAGACCATTATTGTTGCCTAGTATAGCCAAAACAAGAAATCCTAGGTGCCAACATGCCAAATTTTGAATTTTTTCTTCACCATTACTTTTTGTTATAATTTTTCCTGAATGTTTTTGTGCAAACATACATGTATGCATGCTTGCACACACACAGAAACTACATTGTTTATAGTGGCCATCTACTCTTTCAAAAATATTATGTTGAGATTTATGTTATTATTTCGTACAAATATGATTTAATGATATAATATTCCTTCATTCATACATGTATATGCGTGTAGGTGCATATCACATTTAATTATTTCCCCCAGAGTTCACATTTAGTTTATTTCTAATTTTGCTGTGATGAGCAAATGCACACAAATGTCCCACTGCTTATTTTCGATTAATCCCTAAAATTGGAATTATTGGATAATGCAAAATCTGTATTTCAAGATTCTTGATATATACACTTAAAGTATTTCCTACTTATTCTTTCAAAGCACTTATTATTTTTAATAATTTCACAAATACTAGTTAACTGATTCAGCAGCATGACCACTTTTAAAATAATAGCTCATGATGAAAATGCACCTCTTCTGATCCGCTATTAGATGAGGCTTGATGTTGTTGTTGTTGCTGCTGCTGTTGCTGCTTCTTGAGGATTGCAGATCTCTGAACGGCCAGAATACTAGGACTAGATTTCCAAAACTATAATAGAAATATAAACCAGTGAATGAAGAAGTATTAAGAAAACTGCAAAAAAAGGTTAATTTATTGAAAAACTGTACCACCATCTTTACTGCTTCAAAGTAATAAAGACTATATTCCTTACCTATATGTAACACAATTATCATTGCAATAGTTAAATAAAATGCTGAACTTTAGTTATGTATAAAAAAAAATGGTGTGTTGAGTTCCACAGACAATATTAATCAATATCCTCTTGATGCTAAGAGTATTATTTGTATTAGTGCTACTCATAGTGTGGTTACCTATTTTATCAGTGTGAGGTGAAGAGGCTGAGTCAGAATATACATCAACCATGTCTCTAGGCACATTGTTTTAGCTCAGATTTTGGGGGGGGGCTGGTAGCAACATTTTTCTCTATGAAGGAAGCTGTGTGTCGATTCATATTCTGGCCCTCAAGCATCTTATCTCATCACAGACTGGTACTCTGAGTAACACTGTATACTACCACGAAGTATAGACAAGTTTTTGTATCTCTTGTAGTTTTTTTCAAACAGAATAGCCCCTTACCCTATTCCATCATTATCTTTGAGGAATCTGAGTTCCATTAAATTATTCTGCTAGTAGCAATAAAGTATCTCCTTTGAAGCTCTTGAAAGTAGAGATCATACACGGTAAGGTTAACAAGTAGACCTCACAATGTCTTAAATTTGTATCTATGACACAATGGATAGTTAAGAAACTCAATTTCTGCCTCAGAGGCAGAAAACGTTTTATTTGCCTGTGTGTAATTTACACTTTGTGTTTTCTAGTTCAAAAATGCATCTATTCCAAGCCAATCAGTCCACAGGTGTACCACCATGAATGTGAGAATCACTAAAAGTAAATTTTAATTTAAAATGTTGTCTTCTCTAAAAGCTAGATTAAGAATGGTATAAACCAATCCTCTAAATTTTCCCAAAGTAATACAAGCAATCTACCTTTCATTGGGTATTTTATTGATTACCTCAGCTCCATCAACTTTCGGTGGTTTTGCTTGAACTTTGTTTTCTCGGGAAGTGTCTGACTCAGACTCTGACTGACTGCCTGATTCAGATCCGGAGTCAGAGTCACTGCTACCTGACTGGCTACTGCTTCCATCACTACTGCTTCCAGAACTCGAACCAGATCCAGAGCCTGAAGCTGACCCAGAATCATCATCCGACTGGCTATAATTTGAAAATAAACAATTTCAAACAAAATTCATTAGGAATTTAATTTTTCTTAGACGTCAGCAGAAAGCCCCAAATCATTAAATTTTACTTCATACTTAATATTTCAACTATCTTTGGCCAAAAAAAAGAAAAAGGAATTGATTTAATCTATAGTAACAACTGCCATAGTTGATAATTTATACGTGATAGATTATTACATACTTGATAGATTTATGACATATTTTACAGATTTTTATGTCTAAAACATACGCAATAGGATTGTAATCTTCTTCTAAGACAATATGCAAAATCTACTAAGTACAAAATCCTGGGTTAGAAACTTTGAGAAGTCAAGAAGTTGAAGGCATGGTACCTACCTTTATAAAGCTCTAGCAATAATAAAGTAAGAAATGTGTGAAGAAAAGATTAAATGAGTTAAAAAAAATTCTTACAGTAACAGGCAGAAATTTATTTGTAGTTTCTGCTTGTTTTCAAGTTTCCATCTCTATCACTCCAGGAGAACATAATTTATTATAACTGAGCTATGATAAAATATAATTTATTTTAAAAAATCAGTAACACTGCTTGTCTGAGAAAATCACTTATTAATAAGTTCTTTGTGGATCTGTAGCAATAAATCTGAAATAGCAAATTCTCATATTTCCTAACGTGTATACACACACATAAAAAAGCAATTAACATTTCACAAACTATCCTTTTTTCCATTTCTAATTTTTAGTCCAAGATAGAGCAGAAATAGTCTGGACTAAACAGTTGATTATATAATTATCCCCAAGGTCATTTGTTTATATGTTGAAAACTAGGGCATTAAATTTCTGGTACATATGGTTGACTCCGCTTTTGATGTAATTTCATTTGGCTTTATGAGAAACCACAGGTAATACAGTTTACAGATATACAAGAAAATACAAGTTTCCTGTCCTCTTCTGTAATTTTCTAAAATGCCACCAGATGGAGGTATTACTCTAAGACAACACAGTAATTCTCTTTTTCCAGAGCAAGAATTTAATAATTTCTGCACGAGAACAGAGAAATAAAATTTTGCAGGAAGAATTTTGATTCTACAGGTGAGATATATAAATGCTTAAAGTATGAATAAGCATTGTTGTGTTTTTCAATCTAATGGAATAAATGTTGTATTCATAGAAACAGTAAATTAAAATTTGCTTCTTAAAGGCGTATGCTATGAAGATCATTTTTGCCATCATGTCTCCTCTCTGGTCACATAGTTTTGAGGTCCAAAAACAGCATATTAAATTTTAATTTTTAAGGCCATATTTTACTTGCATACGTTGCGAGAAATTTTAGCAAGGATATTAGAAGATTTTTTTTCCTGACATACAACTTTATTTTTCCCTTAACATAAAAGGTAAGCAAAATATTTCATTTACTCAATAAACTTTATTGAGAACTATCATGTGTTAGGCACTGGGGACAGACTGAGATGAGATGAAGTCTTTATCATCAAAAGAACTATTTAACCTTGAGACAGTCATATAAATGAATAAATATTATTATTTGCTATGTTTAAGACAACTGATTCCCATGTATGGGGAGCACTAAAGATATAACCAAGTTTGGTACAGTAGTCAGAAAACACTTAGAAGAAAGTGCTGTTAAATGAATTCTTCAGCAAAGAAATAAGAGTATCTCTTTCTTTTGAGGAATGTGAGTTCTATTAAATTATTCTGCTAGTAGCAATAAAGTATCTCCTCTGAAGATCTTGAAAGTAGAGATCATACACAGTAAGGTTAACAAGTAGACCTCATGATGTCTTAAATTTGTATCTATGACACAATGGATATTTATGAAACTCAATTTTTTCCCAGAATACCTAGCAGAGTGCCTCACACAGATGGGTGCTCAATAAATATGTGAACAGTAGACAGATGAATGATTAAATTGTGGGGGCTATTGTGGGCCTGTAATTTTTATTAGTCAGTCATTCCAGATGCATAGCTAGTAAAAACTGCTTGTTAACAAATCAAAATTCTTAAATGAATACAGAAATCTTTCCTTTCATATTCTTTAGGCAGTAGTACTGGCTGGAGATAAAAGCAACAGCCCGAGGCTATGCTACTCTAGTTGCACAGGTTTATTGTTAGAATGTCTTTACCTTGGGTATTAGAAATACTGAATAAAGTATTTATTTTATTGAGTTGTTCTTTAGTAGGATAAAGAATATGCAAAAAGAGCTGGGAGCGGTGGCTCATGCCTGTAATCCCAGCACTTTGGAAGGCAGAGAGGGGCGGATCACCTGAGGTCGGGAGTTCGAGACCAGTCTGACCAACATGGAGAAACCTCGTCTCTACTAAAAATACAAAACTGGCCGGGCGTGGTGGCGCATGCCTGTGATCCCAGCTACTTGGGAGGCTGAGGCAAGAGAATCACTTGAACCCTGGAGGCGGAGGTTGCGGTGAGCCAAGTTCATGCCATTGCACTCCAGCCTGGGCAACAAGAGCAAAACTCCATCTCAAAAAAAAAAAAAAAAAAAAAAAATGCAAAAAGAGTAAGGAATATCTTATTTACTGCTATAGAATGATCTAAGATACAGTTTAAGTGAAAAAAAGATACCAAATGTTTACAGAATGTTTCTTTTGCATAAGAAAGAAAAATATTTATATATATTTGCTTGTATTTTTTGAAAAGCAACAATGGCAGAATAACCCAACTAATTTGAAAATGATCGCCTAAAGAGAGAGGGAGGGAAGAGTAGAAGGAACAGCAATTGAAATGAGTCTTCAGTTTTGGAATTACGTAAATGTTTTACATGATTTTTTTAAAAAGAGATTTTTAAAAATGAAAGAAAAATATACATGGGGCCAGAAAAAAAATTAGACTTAAAACTTTGAGCTAAAATAGGTGAAAAGCCTCTCCCTAATAAAGTAATTTTATTTCCACCTACTGCTGCAAATGCTCCTTCTAAAATAAAAAGCTGATGGTGGCCTTTCTTTTTTGTCTTCTGTTCTATAACAAAGTTCAATAAACATCTATGAGACCTTTCAGGATCTCTCTCTAATTCTCCAATCTATTTTCAACTAGTTGCTCACTTAAATCCCTAAGTTCAAGCTATGGCAAGCTACATGTAATTCTCTGAAAGCCACTTCCTGCCTTTGTACCATTCCTTCTCTTTTCTTTTTATTATGTAATTTTTTGAGTCCCACCTCACAGCTACTCCTCCAGCAAATCTCTGCCAACTCTATCCCAACCCAATGTTAAATCAGGTTTACTTCCACAGCACTCCCAAAACTTCTGGAATATATACCTCTATCTTGGTTATGAGCAAACGATGTAATAATCACTGTAGTGTTTTTGTTTTCAGGTACCCTACCTAAGACCTTATGTTCCTTGAGCGCTGGGATTGCTTTTTGCTGCTCTTATGTCAAGCATTAAATGAAGAGTACAATGTTTCACGGATAGATGAATAACTAAATAAGTAAATCAAAGAGATATAGGGGACACAGTTTTACATATTTTATGTAAAACTCACAAATTTGGCTATTAAATCTCTGATCTCCAATTAATATTTTATTTTAGGTAATAACCAGTATTACTAATCTTTTATAAAACTGAAATATCTGTACAACACTTGAATTATCCTTAAAGTGTATTAAATCTCACCAGCACAACAGTATTAAAGTGGTAGGCAGATTGCTAAAAACACTGAATTCTTAATTCAGATAATACACCCACGGAATAAATAAATAAATAAATAAATAAACCCATTGAATTCTTTTCCTCAATTCACGAAAGAAAAACCACCATTAATAGGTACTGTGATAAAATTATAGTGTTTTCTTAGGGTAAATTAAGGAGAAATACCACATTTAAAAGATAAAATAGTAATTCAAATTAAAGTGTCTTTTCAAGTTTATTTTAATACACAATTTCAAATATAAACTATAGAGCAATATGATGAATTATCATCAATCTATCACCCAGCTCCACAATTAGTAACTCATACCAATCTTGATTCAACTAAGAAACTATTTGTAAACATTTGCAATACCAATATCTCTTAAAAGATCACTTCGTTAATATTAAAGATATTTAATATTATTAAACATTAAATTAAGTACACTGAATATTAAATATCCAATCAGGCTATCCCTTTAGTCTCATAATTGTTTCTTCCACTCTTCTGCTTTCCAGATTTTGCTAAGTGCACCCTTGTGTTATCATTTAACATATTTTTCTATCCCTTGTATTTCTTATAAACTGGCTATTATATCTAGAGGCTTGATCACATTCAAATTCAGTTCTTCTTGACAAGAATAGTTTATACGTGGTGTTGTGGACTTCTACCAGATGGCATTTAATGTTTTGTTGTTTTCTTTTGTGTGAGATTTAGTATAAATCTGTGGATTCAGGTACTGCCAGCCTTATCCATCCATTATAAAGCTCCCCATCACTTCATACCTAGTATTTTTAGCAGCCATTGATGATGATATGTCTTCCTCCATTAATAAGAGGCAGTAAAATGGTGACATCATTCATCAGTTACCCAAAACATCTTTTCTTCATTACACTTCTATAAAGAGAAACTTTCCCTCATCATATTTGTTAACTCTGAGGTATAGTTCATGAAGAAAAGGGGTTTTATTTCTTTTCCTTATTTACCAGTTTTCAAAATGAGTTAAATCGCCAGCATCCTTCAAAGTAGACCAATAATTTTTTAAGTCCCATTATGAACTCATGGATTTGAACTTATTTTATACATTTTAATCTACTGTCAGCATCCTTGTTGATTTCCAAACTCTCCCATCTTTTTCCAACAGGAAATCCTTTATTAGCTCTTAAGTCCTTCTGACAAGACCTGAAGTAGTCTTTGATAACCTGCCTGCCTTTCTAGTATGACAGGATGTACCAGGCTCATCTTGCGTATTTCTTGCCTGAGGCTATAACCCAGCCATTTTATCAAAAAGCCCTGCTATTTATAATAAATTAGAAACTAAGTTGCAATTTAAGTACTAGGTGAACCTATTACTACTGGACTGGTTGCCTTATTTAGGATGTTTCAATGGAATGAGCTAGGATGTGTGTATTTTTAGAGAAACTACATTAAGAATTCATGTAATTCAAATTCAAAACTGCAAGCTTTTTACTTCCATTGTATGTTCATGTCATCACTCGGGTTGAGTTGGTTGCAAATGGCACTATTTATTTGCTTTATTTCATTTTTAATAGTTTCAAAATAATACCATTATCATAAACAATATGATTATTAAAGTTAAGATGACTACGCAATTCTTTTTGTTTTCAGGAATACTCACTTCTACAGTCTAATAACTGCTATAAAGTCAGGTAAAATAATTTATCTCTGTGTGACCACCAATTTGGCACAGTTAGGACCATCTGCTTTTTTAAATAGAGACTGCTTTCTTACTAATTTTGATTTTATGTTGCTTTATTTACTTGGATCCAACTTCGGAGCTACAGAACAAGCTATGGTCAGATCCTCTACACTATGTCCTCTCTTCCCCTATAGTAACCATTCAAAAATTTTTTATTTTCCTCTTTTTTAACATGAGCAAATTACGAATGTTTATATTCCCCTTTCACAAATAATCATTAACATATTTTACACTCTTAAATAAATGGTAGCAGATTATATACACATTATATCCTGGAGATCATTCTGCTGTAGTGGACATATTATTCTTTGTGAAACTGCATATACTCCATTTTGTAGATGCACCATAGTTTCATGTGCCTCAAGGATGTACATGTTGTTTTCAGTTCTCTGATTCTACAAATAGTGATACAAAAAAAATTGGCCCTCGGCAGATATCTTTTTTATTTATGACAGTGTGTATTTTGATGTGCTATTTATCAACCAATGTAAACTCATCCTCTCTGAAGTTTTAAATTTACAATCACCTAGCACCTAGATCCTGACTTCTAAATACTACTGCACACTTAAATAAACTACAGCTCCTCTGAGAAATGGCAGGCTCTAAGGCTGCAATAGGGAAGATACAAGATGAGTCTAACAACCTTCCTGTGCTAAAATGAAAAAAAAAAAAAAAATATATATATATATATATATGGAGGCATGTCAAAAAGGACAGAGGAAAAACAAAAGGACATGAGAGCCCACTTGAAGGGGCTTCCATTGACCAAATCTGATTTGAGCATAAAAATAAAGACAGTTAAGGATCACCGCTCAGTAAATAAAACAGGAACCCTTGAGTCTGTGCTGATGACAGAAACAGACACACAGAGGAGGGCTCTGATAGAGCTCTGAATGTCAACTGGTAAGGATATTAGTCTTAGAAAACCATAATTATGCAATCATCACAGAAAATGCTGGTTTGGGCAAAAAATCATCAATGGATACTACATCTAGGGGGAGTTTGCTGAGTAGGATAATTTACATAGACTCAAAGTGTCTTCTCACAAATTGCTTCTTAGCTGTAACAGATGAATTAGAAATCACAGTGGAGAAACCGGACACCATGTCCTGGTGATTGAATGTAGCATCACTAATAGGGACAGACAAACAATGTGAGCTCCAGCTGTGAAACACTTTAGAAGATATATCATTACCAACACGGTTCTCCAGCCAGGTACGCAGAGTAAGGAATGCATAACTTGGATCTAATGATAAGTGAATACCAGAAAAACCCAAATTGAGAAATATATTCTATAAAATAACTAGCTTATAGTCTTTCAAAATGCCAATGTCATGAAAGACAAAGAAAGAGGAACTGTCCAGAATGAAGGAGATTAAAGAGATACGACAGTCAAATGCAATATGTAATCTCTGTACGGAATGATGATTGACCAAACTTGAATGCAGACTGAGAATTTAAGTACTCTTAAATCAGTGTAAATTTTCCTGAACTTAATAAACAATATAGGCCTTGAGTAAAAGAATACTTTTTTTATTCTAAAATACATACTGACTGTTACAGAGAATGGTCTAAAAGAAAAAAAAATTAAAAAATACATACTGAAGTGTAAGAGGTGTGATTTCTGCAACCTACTATATCACAAGTTTTCTTTATTAACATCCAAGATTGTGAAATCTTCTTTGCAGGTAGTGAAAATGTACAATGATGGAAAAATTTAAAAGCCACAGAAGTGAACATAACAGGCAAGTAAACATTCAATGTATGAAAAATGAAAATACAATTATCTAATGTATAATGTGTCAATAAATTGGCCAAACTAGGCCAACAGAAATAAAATAACTTAACAAAACTTTTAAAAAAAATCTGAAAAGATAAAAATGAACATTAAAGAAGGCAAATGTCAAACTGGGCACGGTGGCTCACACCTACAACCCAGCACTTTGTGGGAGGATGAAGCAGGTGGATCATTTGAGGCCAGAAGTTCAAGACGAGCCTGCCCAACATGGTGAGACCCCATCTCTACTAAAAATACAAAAATTAGCCAGGTGTGGTGGCACATGCTTGTGTTCCCAGCTACTCAGGAGGCTGAGGCACGGGAATCACTAGAACCCAGGAGGCAGAGGTTGCAGTGAGCCAAGATTGAGCCATGGTACTCCATCCCGAGCGACAAGGCAAGACTCTGTCTCAAAAAAATGAAATAAAATAAAATAAAGAAAGCAAAGTCAAATGTATACAAAAGTCACCTCGGCAAGTGCTAGTAGCACTAGAGAAGAGACTGTTTACTTGTATTTCAACATTATACGTAAATTAGACAGCTTATACCAAAGCCTTAGATCTTTTATTTTCAATTATATTAAATAACATATATACATTTATTTACTTCTGTCCTTAGCACATAAAGATTTTCTTTCTTGTATATATAATTTCCCTACTTTTTCTTTCCTTTATTTTTTTAACCTGTTAATAGTGATTAGCTGAATTAGATTCCAGTTGGGGGTGCTGGGGAAACCCTGATAGAAGGTAAACTAATTTTCCACACAATTATAATGGAGGATTGTGTGCTTGACAAAGAGAGCTATAAATAAACAAATCAAAGAATTTTATTTACTAAAGAATACAGGATAGTGCACTAAATTCTCATCCTATGCCTCTTGTTCCCTTCCACCTATAGCTACTGCTTAAGTGTCAATGTCATTCGAAAGAGCTTCTTGCTAGGCATGGTGGCTCACACCTGTAATCCCAACACTTTGGAAAGCTGAGGCGGGAAGATCACTTGAGGCCAGGAGTTCGAGATCAGCCTGGACAACATAATGAGATCCCATCTCTACAAAAAAAATATATAAACTTAGCTGGGGGAGGTGGCATATGCCTTCAGTCCTAGCTACTCAGGAGGCTGAGGGAGGAGGATCCCTTAAACCCAGGGGTTCGAGGCTGCAATGAGCTATCAACTGTGCCACTGCACTATAGCCTGGACAAGAGCCAGACCCTAACTCTTAAAAAAAGGGGAGGCAGCCTTCTTTTAGGGAATTCTTGAAAGAATTTTTGGACGCACACTTCCCCCATAGGGTAAATTTGGGACTAACTTGATGTTCTGAAGTTCAACCATAAATTATTTTCCTCTAGCTCTCTAGCCCTTTCTTCTCCTTCTAGTTGTATTTATATCTGTACACTGGTTAGATGAGCCTCAGGTTTCTGCCACATAGAACTAATTATTTAATTATTTAATAAAAAAAGGAAAAGATGTTATTAGTTGGTGCTATGTGCCAGATATTAGGTTCTTATTTAATCCTTTTATTTTCATAATACAAATACATTCAAACTCAGTGAAGGCTGTGTAAACAAATGCCAACACTGTAATAACAAGTGTACAAATTACGAATATATATGGAGAACTGAAAGGAAGTTCAGAAAAAAGCCACTCATTTCTTAGGATGAGAGTAGTAGTTTTTTTTTTTTTTTAAATTCCTTAATGTTTGTGGCAGAAAATGTGCCCCTCCCTATCCACCCAGTATCTTGTTTGTCCTCTAGTATTAACAACCATCCCCCCAGTTTAGGTTGACACATGCCCACCCAGCTAAAGATTATCTTTCTCAGCATCTTCTACAGCTCAGTGTAGTCATGTGAGTAGGTTCTGGCCAATGAGATACAACTAGAAGTGATGGTGATGTGTGATTTCTACATCATAGCCTTAAAAATGAAGTGGCTTGCCTAAATCCTCCCCCTTTGCATCTTCTCCCTGCTAGCTGAAAAGGGCAACCACTAGTATTGGAAGCCATACATTAAGAAGAGTAAGGCTGTCCAAAGGTTTGAACTCCCTTACCTAGGAGTGAAAGAGAAGTAGTTATATTTAAGCCCCTGTGTTTTTAGTTCTCTAATATAGTACCCTGTTTCTCTAGCTAACACACTGTACTAACATTTGTGAAATAAACATTTTGGAAAGAACAGGTTTTATACATACACAATTTTAACTCACCTGCTCATCTCTTCAACTAATGAGTATTGAGCTAGAGTTTCTATTGGGAACAAAATGCCATAAAAAAAAAAATACCTTATGTGAAAGTAAAAAGATAAAATACAACTGGTCCGATTCCTGATTGAGGAACTGGAAATGGGGGAAATGCAATTACATGTATGGTTTTATAGGGAGTGATTTCAGAATTCAGCAACAGTATCTTTCTCCATACTTTTCCCTCTGTCTGGAGAATGCTTTCTCTCCAAAGCAATCAATAAAACTTTTCACTCTTCAAGACTATTAAAAAATAAGACTATTCAAAACTATGTCCTTTAGGTAGCCATTCCCTGGTTTCCCCAGGCACAGATCATTGCTCTAGCTCATGTTCCCACAATACTTTGCTCATGTTACTAATAATTCCTTCACAATATTACAATTATTTTTATACATATATCTCTCTCCTAACTAGGTCTTGAAGATCATTAAGTCAGGACCTTTATTTTAGTTATTTTATAGACCACTGTCCACTTTAGCATGACTGTAGAAACAATCTGGAAAGTAGTAGGTAATGACTAAATGCTAAACATTAACAACAACAACAAAAAAACAATTAGTGGCCAAAGTCAAGCAACGGCTTTCAAACTTTTTGGACCATGACCTATATAATACATTTTACATCATGATGAAGTATACACACATAAATACAAATAAAAAGTTTGATGAAATAGTACAAATAAAAACTATAAAAGGTTTCAGAAAACCGGGAAAACATCTTCTCATTTGTACAACTCTGAAAACCAGGTAGTTCCACTGCTTTGTTAAGCACTGACCAGCAAAACAACAGTTCCTTTCAGCATTCTAAACTATCAATGCAAGACAAAACTGTATTATAAACTCTGCTTAAAGTACAATATGATTCTATCTCCTTAAAGTTTCTAACTGAAGAAATTTAAAACTGCTAAAAGTGGAGAGATACTAGGAAGAGTAACTTTTAACATGACTAATTTCAAAGATGATTACTTAGTTGTGTTGAACCCAGGATAAACTCAAAAGTAAATATTTTCTAGTAAGCAGAGAATGAGCAGATGAGAAATAAGGGCTATGGATATATACATTGAAAAGTCACTGAAAAATAGTTTCCTAACATACATCTAAAATTTATTATAGTATCAATTACATGAATGAAAATCTCTAATTCTCTAATGTATAGTTACAACAACAAGGCAAACCTTAATGACTTTTTTCAGGCAGAAGTCTAACACACAGAGAAATTATGTTTCCAAAAAATCAAGTGAGGTGGGAGAGGGTAACAGGAGTTAAGAGATTAAATTAGATTGGCTATGAAATAAAATATGTTGAAGCTATGTGGTGTGTACATGGGGCTCATTTTACTACTGTCACTACTTTAATATAAACTTCAAATTATTCATAATAATATTTAAGTTAACACAAATAATGCCTACATTAAAAAGTTCAATTTTGGCTGGGCGCGGTGGCTCACACCCAAAATCCCAGCACTTTAGGAGGCTGAGGTGGGTCGATCACCTGAGGTCAGGAGTTCAAGAGCAGTCCAATCAACATGGTGAAACCCTGTCCTAACTAAATACAAAAAATTAGCCAGGCATGGTGGCACATGCCTGTAATCCCAGCTACTTGGGAGGCTGAGGCACGAGAATCGCTTGAACCCAGGAGGTGGAAGTTCCAGTGAGCCAAGACTGTGCCACTGCACTCCAGCCTAGGCAACAAGAGCAAAACTCCATCTTAAAAAATAAATGAATAAAAGTTCAATTTTAAAGAGATTATTGATATTTAGTTTGCTTTTTAAAAAAGGTTTTGGCAGGTGTGGTGGCCCACGCCTGTAATCCCAGCACTTTGGGAGGCCAAGGCAGGCGGACCACCTGAGTTCAGGAGTTTGAGACCAGCCTGACCACCATGGAGAAATCCTGTTTCTACTAAAAATACAAAATTAGCCAGGTGTGGTAGTGCATGCCTGTAGTCCCAGCTACTCGGGAGGCTGAGGCAAGAGAATCGCTTGAACCCGGGAGGCGGAGGTTGTGGTGAGCCGAGATTGCACCATTGCACTCCAGCCTGGGCAACAAGAGTGAAACTCCGTCTCAAAAAAAAAAAAAAAAAAAGGTTTAAAAATATTTATATGCTTTTAAATTACTTTAATGAATACTGCCACAAAAAATGAAGTTACCAGCAATATATAATTTTAAACAAAATTATTTGTTATGTGGCATTTCATCTGTCTGCATATACCTATGGGTGTGTACTGCACCTAAGAAAAAACTGCTTTTATTGTGAGTCATTTGGTTAAAAAATGTGAAATAAACAATGTAGTATGGATCAGATGCTAGGGTGGACACTGGGTTAATCCTTCACTATAAAATACATTCTAAAACTGGAATAGATAAAAGATGATTAGACATTTTGGTACCCCTTATACAACTAATTCTGATTCTTTTATTGTAAATTTTCCTTTCATATCCAACCTCTGCCTTTTACTAATGTAACTAAGGACTGAATCATTTAGAACTGTGAAAACAGTATTACAGAAGTAATAATAATCAATCTCAAGCATAAAAACAAAAAGACTCCTTGTTTTAGGCTTGTAGGAATTTAGAATGTTACTTCACTCTTCTCCAATGGCCCCATGCCTTGACATAAAAACTTTTGATCCTAGGACTCATTAGCTTTTACTAACATACTTTTCCTTAGTATAAAAATTAAATCACTCTGCTTTTTGCTTAAGCCTGTCTAAATGCCTTACCACCAAAGTCACATCACCAGGACATTTTTAACATACGTGAAATTTAAGATTATCATGGTTTTAAGCCCATCCCTCCAAAAACAAAGAAACCAAAAAAAAAAAAAACCTCTTAATTAATATTGGGCTTGATACTTGTCCTTATGATCAAACTTCACTCCTACATTTGATTGGCCACAGATTTTAGCATCTCTCTGCATTTACAGTATCCACCTGACATATACATGTATTTTTGAAGACTTTTATCTCTTTCTTGATTATAAGCTTTAAAGGAACTCAAATTTTAGAATCCCATGATATCTACCACATAGTAATTGCTCAATCATCTAAACAACTATCTGAAAACAAACACCTGTATTTCTTAAAGCAACAACAGTAGAACTGAGAAATAGCTATTTGGAGTCATTCTCATTAAGAAAAGAGTACCCCGCTATTCTTGTGCCTTATGCCTCAGTTCTGAGAGATACTGTAGACACTGAATTACAGAAGTCAGTACTGTTTGAATAGAACTTTGCACATCTCCAGCTTTGTCTCTACATATTTTAATCTCAATAACTTAGATCTCTATCTATCTACACCAAAGAAACTTCTAAGTGCAATTTAACATTTAAAGTTGACTTCTGACTCAACAGTCACCTCATACCATAGTGATACATAATATATTTTCAATCATAAACACTAATTTTCTCAGTCACATATACAAGTTGATTCTGGTACAAGATTCCTGGAATCTCTCCCTAAAACTAGTGGTTCCAACCCATTCACATGGGGAATACAGTCCCCATTGGCAGTGTTTTTTCTGCTATGCTTCCTTTTTTTTCCTTCCTTCACCTGGAACTAAGTCACAGAAAAACTTTTTTTTTTTTTTTTTTTGAGATGGAGTCTCACTCTGTCGCCCAGGCTGGAGTGCCGTGGCACAATCTCGGCTCACTGCAAGCTCTGCCTCCTGGGTTCATGCCATTCTCCCGCCTCAGCCTCCCGAGTAGCTGGGACCACAGGTGCCCGCCACCACGCCCAGCTAATTTTTTTGTATTTTTAGTAGAGACGGGGTTTCACCATATTAGCCAGGATGGTCTTGATCTTCCGACCTTGTGATCCACCCGACTTGGCCTCCCAAAAGTGCTGGGATTATAGATGTGAGCCACCGCGCCTGGCCAAAAACTTTTAACAATGAGTAAATCTCAGGTAAAGAACTGCAAAGCTAGATGTCAAATACATTCTCCTTATTAGGGGACTTGCATACTTCTTTAATGGGGGACTATGACTTCCATAAACATCTTCCTGAGCCGGGTGCGGTAGCTCACACCTGTAATCCCAGCACTTTGGGAGGCCAAGGTGGGCGGATCACGAGGTCAGGAGATCGAGACTATCCTGGCCAACATGGTGAAACCCCGTCTGTACGAAAAATACAAAAATTAGCTGGGCATGGTGGCGCGTGCCTGTAATCACTGCTACTCGAGAGGCTGAGGCAGGAGAATCACTTGTTGGAGGATGCAGTGAGCCAAGATCACGCCACAGCACTCCAGCCTGGCAACACAGCAAGACTCAAAAAAAAAAACAAACAAACAAAAAAAAAACTTCCTCTCCAACACCCTTCTGAATATATATCATTTGTTCTTCCTTTCTTTTCAAACTACATTTCTCATCATTATTAAAATTACAAAAGTTAAAGCATGCTATGAAAACTTTCCAAATAGCTCATTAAATGACTCTAGTAATCTACCCTCCATTTTCTTTTCACCTCACTTGCATGCCCATTTGGCCCCACAAATTTGAATATACTCAATTGCATATTTAAACTGGTTATTCCATTATCACCCCTAGATTATAATAATCTTTCTTGAAGTTAATTTATAACTTTAAAACATGGCAAGATGCTGAATGACTACAGGTGAATAGCTTCATATACATGCATATGAATTTAACATGAATACAATTCTCCTGGGAATCTTATTAAAATGGAAATTCTGGCTCAGTAGATCTGGGACCTTTTAAGATGAAGGAATTGTTCTGTACATTACTGGAGAACAGAATAAATGATTCTATGCACTTGTCAAAACCCAAAGAACTGTGCATCATTGAATAAGCATTAATATATGCAAATTTTAAAAATCAACCAGTATGATGATGATCACTGGATGGAATGCAGATTGTGACAAACGAATCTAATTTTATTACGAATTTATCACATAATTACACTCAAAGGGGTGAGGGAAAAATGAACTTGACCAACATCAGAAAGCAGTGTTTTGACTAGAAACTTAAAGGCTAAATATTAAAGTGTACTGTATGTAAACACCGTATTTTAGTTGCAAAATTAGTTTCTCTTGATAAAGTATATCCTAAAAATTCTAAAACTGCTTTACATGTATATTATGAGTGAATATATAAGCACATAAATGGTGGATGGTCAGAGCCAGGTTTCTCATTGTTGAGTAAGGAAGTTACAAAGCAATAAGAAAGGTTAGAATGAACCCTATAGCACAGGATTAGAGTTGGAGCCATCGGTATGAACTCATGTTTATGTATGAGATAATATGTATACAGACGTAAGGATACAGAAATGACTATAGATACGTAGGTATACATAGTATATCTACATATATTACCTAGCTCTGTCTACTTTGTTCACTGAGAGGAAATAAAAGCAGTGACACTTGAATATCAACAAGCACACCCAGTACCCAAATCTTGGTTTCTAATGCCATTCTCCAAAAAAATGGAACCAAGGCTCCTTGGAGAGTGGCTGATTCTAGGGTAAAAGTAAGGCAGTGTGTAAAAGAAACACACGAGCCAACCTAAAAAAGCTTCCAAGAGCCAAGGCTAGATCAATTTAAGTAACAAAAAAGTCAACTATTACACATTAGATACATAAAAGTACCTATTATACATAAATATATACAAATATGTATTTTATAGAGTTGTAATCCACTAAGCTGGATTACAACTCAAAGCACATACATAAATCCATACATATATAAACGATTTAGAAATTTCCTTACAGAAATTCCATTTAATATATGTAAATACTCCCCCCACCAGGAGATGGAATTTAATTCCTATCCCAACCCTCTTGAAAGTAGGCTAGACAAAGTGACTTGCTTCCAAAGATTATATTATGGAAAGGGAAAAACAGTAACTTTACAGTAGAGAAACTTGCAAATACTACCTTGACCAAGTGAGAGGTTAACACCACCAGTAATGTCATAAGGATAACATGTTTCCCATATGATGTGACTAGCACACTTTATCTTTGTGGTATTCTTTCTAAAAACCAATAACCCTAGTTTATCCTAAGAACAATAGACAAGGCCAGGTGTGGTGGCTCACACACCTGTAATCCCAACACTCTGGGAGGCCAAGGCGGGTGGATTACCTGAGGTCAAGAGTTCAAGATCAGCCTGACCAACACAGAGAAACCCTGTCTCTACTAAAAATACAAAAATTAGCCAGGCATGGTGGTGCACACCTGTAGCCCCAGTCACTCGGGAGGCTGTGGCAGGAGAATCGTTTGAACCCAGGAGGCGGAGGCTACAGTGAGCTGAGATCGCGCCATTGCACTCCAGCATGGGCAACAGAGCAAGACACCGTCTCAAAAAAAAAAAAAAAAAAAAACACACACACAGACAAATCTAGATTTCAAAGATATTCTACAGGATAACTGGCCAGTATTTCTCAAGATGGTTTAGACCATGAAAACTAAGGAAAGACTTAGAAACTCTCACAAATGAAAGGAGACTGGGGAGACGTGACAACTAAATGCAATGTGGCACTCTGGATTTAATCCTACAACAGAAAAGAGGGAGTCAATGGAAAAATCAACGAAATCCAAGTATAGCGTTTAGGTAATAGTTTTTTAAAAAAGAATAAAAAAATAAATAAAATGGCTATAAATCTTGTTTCCCCATCTGGAAAGTGGGAATCATAACAATGTATAACATCACAGAAGTTTTGTGAGGATGAACTGTGATAATTCAAGTAATGCACAATGCCCTATGTGCATCATGCTAGGTTAAGGCACAGCAAGAGCTCAACAATCATCAGTTGCCATTGTTACTGCTTCCGGAGAAACGAAACTTACCTAGCCTCTTGCTAGTCCTGCTCAAGACACAGTTAATTGGAGGTTCACAGAGAATGAAAACCATGTATAACAACATCAATAACAAAGTGGCAAGATGCTATGACTCTAGATGAATAGCTTCATATAAACGTATATGAACTTAATACATAAGAATCACTTGGAATCTTGTTAAAATGAAGATTCTGATTCAGTAGGTCTGGGGCGAGGCACAAGGTTCTACAGTTATAATAAGCTCCCAAATGATGCCAACACTGCTGGTCCACGGACCACAACTGGTGCAACTTTTCTATTTCTTTAGTTTTAAATATTTCCCATTTTAAAAAAAGGTTAAACATTTTCTCCATTCATCATAAAGTAATACTCATTTTAAAACACAAAACTGCACCATATATAACCCATCAGTCATCAAGATCTTAAACAAGCAACTACTTAAGCAGAGTAAAAGGGGTAACATCACATTAATGTTTGCCCACACATTATGACTACATACAGAAAAGTAATCTTTGAAAGGTAACTCATACACCATTCTGATCTTTAACCATACAGCCATTCCTGAAGTAAATCATCACTCAAGATAACTTATTTAAAACTAAAAAAAGTCAGCCAGGCGCAGTGGCTCATGCCTGTAATCCCAGCACTTTGGGAGGCCGAGGTGGGTGGATCACAAGGTCAGGAGTTCAAGACCACCAGCCTGGCCAACATGGTGAAATCCCAACTTTACTAAAAATACAAAAATTAGCGGGGCATGGTGGCAGTCACCTATAATCCCAGCTACTCAGGAGGCAGAGGCAGAAAACTGCCTGAACCCAGGAGACGGAGGTTGCAGTGAGCCAAGATCGTGCTACTGCACTCCAGCCTGGGCAACAGAGTGAGACTCCATCTCAATTAAAAAAAAAACAAACCACACACACATTAAAAAAAAGTCTACCAGGATTTGAAAAATTTGCTTGCAAATACCACCACAAATCCACACAGCTGCAAATTGATGCTTTGAAATCTTCCAGCATTATCTTTAAAAAGCTTAACTTCAGTTACATAAAACTTTGTCTTGAGCTGTAACTGTTATACAGGTGCATCCTGGCCCACATTTCTTAGTAACTAAATTTCAAGACTGTCAGCAATAGCATAGCCAAAGAGACATATTTTTCCTGTGTATTCTTCTTCCTTTCAGTGAATAGTTATATAGAGAGCTCTCCAGACAGAAAGAATAGTTAAAAAAATTTTTTTTCAATAGAAAGCTAACTGTAACCTGCAAATGTCAAATGAATTCTTTCTTAATTCTATTCCGTTTAATAAACTTTCACAAAAGAAAAAGGAAATTTTGAAGCAAAAATACATTATAGAATTCTAGCCACTAAAAAACCAAAATTTACTTTAAAAACCTACTTACAACGAATATGAACTTTAGAAACAAAGTATATTTCTAATCTAATTATATTAGGGGCCAGGCACGGTGGCTCATGCCTGTTATCCCCAGTGCTTTGGGAGGCCAAGGCGGGCAGATCACCTGACGTCAGGAGTTCGAGACCAGTCTGGCCAACATGACGAAACACCGTCTCTGCTAAAAATACAAAAATTAGCTGGATGCAGTGGTGCATGCCTGTAGTCCCAGCTACTCGCGAGGCTGAGGCAGGAGAATTGCTTGAACTCGGTAGGCGGAGGATGCAGTGAGCCAAGGTCATACCACTGCACTCCAGCCTGGGCGACACAGCAAGACTCTGGCTCAAAAAAAAAGAAAAAAAATTACTCTATATTAATATTCATAGTTATAGAAACTTTATTTTTTTTGCAAGAAAATCCCTCTATCTCTAAAGTTCACCTCCTCAGTCTTTTAACTAGGCACAATCTCCCTTCTTTGTAATGTCTTATGACAAAAGCTTCTGGGGAAGGGAGTGGGAATTGAGTGTTAATGACAGTGGAGCATAGTATAGCAGCGGTAAGAAAGAAAATGAAGGCAAAAAAGAAGGTCTCTCTCCTGATAAACTCCAAGGCAGTTGTAAAAACTAGATAACTTGATAACCACACTTTTCAGAAGCACACAAAACCTGTATAGCAGAATTAACAACTCCGAATAATTAAAGAAATATGCTTTGCAATTATTTAAGATGAGTATGCATTGTAAAAGATTCCTTAAATTTGATTTCGCAAGGTTTAAATTTTTTTTTTTTTTTTTTTTTTTTGAGACGGAGTTTCACTCATTTCCCAGGCTGGAGTGCAATCGCGTGATCTCTGGCTCACTGCAACCTCCGTCTGCCTCCTGGGTTCAAGCAATTCTCCTGCCTCAGCCTCCCGAGCAGCTGGGATTACAGGCCACCACACCCAGCTCATTTTGTATTTTTGGTAGAGACAGGATTTCTCCATGTTGGTCAAGGTGGTCTCGAACTCCCAACCTCAGGTGATCTGCCTGCTCGGCCTCCCAAAGTGCTGGGATTACAGGCGTAAACCACCGCACCCGGCCACAAGGTTTAACTTTTTTTCACCTGTAGTATCAAATTGGACTTATTACTCCTCCTCGCTTTAGATATGGCAGAAAAATATATAAAATATTGGAACAGGTAAGTAGTCAGAATATACCAGCACATGATCTGTCTGCATATCCAACTAGAAGATTTACTCTCGAGTCTTATCTCCTATTTTATGAGTAGTTTGGTTCTTTTGTTTCCTCTAGGTATTTCTACCTACTAACCATTCCATTCCAACTATGAATAAGAAAACGTGAGGCCGGGTATGGCGGCTCACACCTGTAATCCCAACACTTTGGGAGGCCAAGGTGGGAGGACTGCTTGAGCCCATGAGTTCAAGACCAGCTGAGGCTATATGGTGAGACCTCATCTCTACAAAAAATTTTAAAATTAGCTGAGTGTGGTGGCATGCACGCCTCTCAGGATGCTGAGGTGGGAGAATCGTTTGAGCCCAGGAGGTGGAGGCAGAGGCTGCAGTGAGCTGAGACTACACAACTGTACTCCAGCCTGGGTGACAGAGTGAGGCCCTGTCTCAAAACAAAAGAAAATAAAAAAAAAAATTGTGGGTGGACAATATGACTCTTCTATTTACTTAACTATAGTCAGTAGTCAACATACCTATAGAGATTTGAATCAAAGCTGAGATTCAAAAGTCTTTTAATTAAACCTCAACTCTGGTGATTCTAGTAAAACTTTACTGTTTGAAACTTTACGATGCACTTTGTAATTAATTAAAATGAAACTTCAATATCAGTTCAATCCTTAGAGTTAAGGCAATCTTATGAGTTTTAATTAATGCAGAGATAGCATCAACTCAGGTTTTATAACTCCTAGACCAATACTTGTTCAACTAATAATGCTGCTTTCCATAACTGTTCCTTATTTTATTCTCTGTGATGTTCTTGTTTATCCAAACAGTATGTATGAAAGCTGATAAACTAAAGTATAACTAGCAAGGTCAGAAAATTCCAAGTGTCAGGCCGGGCGTGGTGGCTCACGCCTATAATCTCAGCACTTTGGGAGCTCGAGGCAGGTGGATCACTTGAGGCCAGGAGTTTGAGACCAGCCTGGCCAATGTGGCGAAACCCCATCTCTACAAAAAAAATACAAAAATTAGCTGGGAGTGGTGGCTAGCGCCTGTAATCCCAGCTACTCCGGAGGCTGAGGTAGGAGAAACACTTGAGCCTGGGAGGTGGAGGTTGCAGCGAGCCGGGATCACACCACTGCACTCCAGCCTGGTCGACAGAGCAAGACTCTGTCTCAAAAAAAAAAAGAAAAAGAAAAGTCCAAGTTTCAGATCAAATACAAATACCACTATTTAGTTTTCTATCTAACATTTTTTCTTAATCTTCCTAACTGCCAAAACTTTCCTGTTGCTTGTCCACCCCCATGTCTCCATCACTGTAATTAATGTTTTTGTTATATAGTATCCTGTATTACACAAAACATGCTGGTTACAATAAGCAAATATTCAGTGCTCATTATCTCAGAAAATATTTTAAGCCCTTTACATGAAGCATCTCAATCCTCAAATTTTTTTAAATTTTATTTTTTATAAATTAGAGACAAGGTCTCACTATGCTGCCTAAGCTGGTCTCCAACTCTTGAGTTCAAGTGATCCTCCTGCCTCAGCCTCTGAAAGTGCTGGGATTACAAACAGGATCCAACAAGCCCAGCCGTGAACTTTAAATAAGATAAACAATAGTTTAATCCCCTCTTTATGGGGCAAAAATCAGAGCCTCAGAGATTAAGTAATTTGCCCTAATTCACACAACTAATAAGAGGTAGAAATAGGGTAAGCAAACAGTTTGACTCCAGTGCCCACATTCCTAATTTCTATATATGATAATGCATATAACTACATGGATTGTAAACTAATGTGCAGATAACTCAAAATTTGAGAGCTACAGAATTTAAAGAATCTTCTTTGCAAACACTTGACCCAAGCAAGAACTCTTAACTCCTTCACAGATAATTAAAACTCCAATCTGAAAATAAAAAAGGGCCACAGTAATATTTCAACAAATGTCTGGCTCAGCACTGTCTAAAACTTTCTCCAGTGATAGAATGTTTTCTATGTGCTGTCCAATATGGTAGCCACTAGCCACATGTGATTATTCAGCACTTGAAATATATCTAGTATAACTCAGTAAATTCTGAATATTTTGTAATTGAAGTTCAAATAGCCACATGTGGCTAGTGGTTACCACACTGGAGAGTACAGGAATAGAAGACAAAATGCCAGAAAAAGATGAGTGAAAAAATTTTTATTGCCTTCATCTAGAAATTTCACTAACAGTCAAAACAATTTAAATCTATTATACATGCTCCAGCTTAATTATTAGCTCAAATATAAACTTCCAAATAGATTTAAGTAAACAAAAACTGTCTATATTTAAGATCTGTGTATCTGAATGAAAAAAATAATTAAAACCTGTATTATGAAAAAAGGTTCATATATCAGAATTTTTTAAGTATTTGGATAGCTAAGAGGAAAACCTGAAAACTCTGCTACCTATGAGGAAAACTAAATAACACTAACAATAAAGAAAAAACAGAGTCAAGTTTTCAACTCTCTTCATAGTAAACAATTGATAACGAAGTGCTTACTTACCTTGATTCTCCACTACTGTTTCTAACACTTTCTTCATCACTGTGTCCATTCATTGTAAATTATTATCAAGAAGTTTTAAAGTAAAATATAAATCTTCCCAGTTTAAAAGATGAATATAAATACTGACTCCTTGAATATAAAAATTCACAGATGAATTTTCTTCAACAGTCACAGGTTTTCTGGGACTCTCCTTTGATTCACCTAAAGAAAATATATTAATAAATTAACAAAATTTCCTGCAGAAAAAAGGTAAATTAAGCCCTGTCTAAAACGTATAAATCTACGTAAGCCAATTAGACTACAGCTGTTAAGGAAGAAGTGGGGGCCTTTTATTAAATACTTAAAATATCTAGACTTGTAATAACTACACTCCTGACTGCTAACTAGAATTTAGTATGCTACTGCTAATATACTTCGGACAGAAAAAATTAAAATATTTGTGGAGTGAAAGGATTTTTAGAGACTAACTGCAACTAACAATGTTTTTATAGACTCCTAAAGCAAGGTGATACGATGTAACATATGCATACATCCCAAGAGTAGATAACGGAGTCTTATTAGACAACTTGGTCGAATAAATGAAGGGGGGGGGGGTGGGGGGAGGTTACCTTTAATCAAACTCTCACTCCTATCACCAAGAACTTCATACACTTGAGTGAGAAAGTTCTGAAAACGCTCCCATGGGAGGAACAGGCAAATAAAAGATACCATATACTCTCAACAAAAATGCATAGCTCAAAATAAATGTGTTATTTAACAGGTAAACGGATAGTGGGATGATAACATTTAAATAATACTTAACCAGTTTGCACTTGGTTTTTATTTTGTGAAAAAAATTGAAAAGGTAATAGAATATACACTATATCTGATTTTTTACGTAAAAAATTTGGGGCAAGAATAATGAACCAAGACACACCATTTCCACCTTTAAAGATTTCAGTACAACACTGAAGAATCACCTACAAGCCATCCACGAATAAACAAAGGAGATTTCTGGCAGGGGAGGGAGAGGAAGAAGCGGGGGAAGGAGACGTCAGATCCTTCCCCAGCCAGAAAGTACCGAGACAGCCAACTGAGAGCAGAGCTGTCCTCCGACCTCAGCAAAGAAAATTCACTCCTACGATTATTTCCATTCCACAAAAGAGGGAGGGAAACAGACTGTTACCAACTCAACGATAGCAAAGTCTGCATCTGGATCAGGATGTTAATTCTCTAGACTACTGTCCAGTAGACTCTGCAAGAACAGGTTATCTAAAAAGTAACCGTTGTACTCAACATTTATTCCTAATGTTAAATATTAATCTCAACCCGTCAAAGTGCCTTACTGAACAATTAAGTCTTAAAAAATCTAAGTATGTTAACAAACTGCCTTTCCCGTTTCTTCCTTTAAAAAGTTCACTCCCCTTTTCGTTCTTTCTTTTTCACCTTCCTTTCGTCCCTCAAAATGGCTTTCTCTGTACATTTTAACTTCCTTTCCCCTCCATCTCCCTTATCCGAATAAGTCCTCTGAGACCCTTTTCACAACCCTGAGTTCTGAAGCTCCAAGCGCACACAGCGCTGTGTCCTCCCAAGCGTCTCCACAATGACTACCCTAAGTTATTAAACCTCTTCAATCCTCTGTCTTTTAGCAGTTGCTTTGCTCCTGCTAAGTTTTTAAAGCGGCACTCGAAAGAGGTTTGGAAACCATCCTCACTCATCCATCCAGCGCGCTCCAATCAGCCTCCCTCGCGGACCTGCCCCCCTCTCCCAGGGCCTCCATCCCGGTCCAGGAGTCCCTCTTCCCGCCTCAAACTTCCCGCAGACCCGCCCCGCGCCCTCCCAGGCTCGCCCGAGCCGCCGCCCCCTCCCCCTCCCGCCGCTCCCCACGTGCTGGGAGCCCGGGTCGCGGCAGGACCCACGCACCGGCTAAGTGCTAGCCATTCGCGGGTCTCCTCTCGCGGCCCGGTCGGCACCAAGCCGAAGAGGACGGGGCAGGGCCTCCGGGCCGGCGCAAGGATGCGTTCTGCGGCCCCGGCCTGTACTCGCCGCTCACACGCCCCCTGCGCGCCAGGCCCGTACACCGCCACCGGCACTCACAGAGCCACCCGGCCTTCACCCGGCCGCTGGGCCGCCGCCTGGGCACCGCGCCGCGCCCGCCCTCCGCCCGGCCGGTTCCTGTCCTCTCCTCCACATCCTGACCCGCCCGCCGCCCCCTTTCTTACCGGCGGGCTTGGCGGGGCGGAGGGAGCCGACTCGGGTGGACGGCCTCCCCCGCGCCCAGGCCCGGGATCTCCGCCGCCGAGTCCTAGGGCTCCGGCGTCTCGGGGTAAGCAAGAGTCCGTGCGGGGGAGGGGGAAGGGGACAGACGCGGAGGGGAAGGGGAAGCCCCGCTCCGCAGCACCAACGCGCGATCCCCTGCGGAGTGGAGCTAACAATTCATTATTGAAGCACCAAGGGCGAGGGCAGCAAGAGCTATAAGTAACAAGTCGTCGCCGCCGCCGCCGCCGTCGCGCGCGCGCTCCCGCTCCCTCCGCTTATCTGCGCCCGGCAGCCGCCATGACGCCGAGAAAGCAAGCGAGCGCAACCGTCTCCGTCGTAGCCGCCGCCGCCACCGAGGTCGCCGTCGCCTCCGCCTCCCGCGCGACGTAAGCGCCTCTGCTCACTCCCCTTCCCGACAGAGCGCGAGGCGGGCGGGCGCGCGCACGTCGAAGCCTTTCTGCTCGCGCGAGGGAGGCGGGAGGGACTAAGTTGAAGGGTCGTGGGCGTAGGAAAAAAGCGATTGGTGCTGGGGCGGGGCGGGGGGCGAGTGCGCGCACGCGCACGAATGGGAGTGCGCACGGCGGATGCGCGGAGGCCGTCGGACTCTGACTGCGCGGAGACCGCTGGACTCTGGTCGCGGCCTTAGTCCGCTGATCCTCGCTTGGGTGCCCGCCCTTAGCGGCCCGGCGTTGAATTCCGGGAAGTGGGAGCTTCAGGCTCGCTCCGTGCGGGTATGGGCGCTAATGTCACTTGGGATGGTTGCGCAAGGACATCGCGGCGGACACTGACAAGGAACCGGGGAGGAACGGTGGTGGGGAGAGACTGCGATGGGACTTGGGAAGCCGGGAAGGGCCGCGCTGAATAAGCCTAAGGGGCCGGGTCGCAAGGAGTGTCGGGTAGCACAGGCCTCGGCTCAGTCGGAGCGCCAGGCCTCAGGGTCCGGGCGGGGGCTGCTGCGTCACACCAGGCAGCCTGGGAACGCAACTGTTGGGCAACCGTGGTGGCCTCTCGCCACCACTTACGCTTGGGCGATCTGCGATTGACGCATCCTGGGAGCTGATGTCCCGCACGGGCGGGGCGCCGGAGGAGGAGAGAAAATAGAGACCCGGTTGTTGACAGCCTGTGATGCCGCTTGATTCATGTGTGGGTGGCCTGGTTTAGAAATGTACCACCCTTCCTTTCTAGGTTCCTCCCCGGAGGGCGGGGTGAAGGGTGCGGCGCCGAATCGCAACAAAAAACGCTGCTCGAGGGATGTTAGTAACTGTCTCAGCTTAAGTTGCTGCCTTTTAGCTTACAGTTTGTATCGTAACTGTAATTGTGGACCTTAGTTAAATCCCTTCAGCGTGTTGGAAACATATTTTTAAGTGTATTTTTGAAACATACTTAGAGCATTTTGAAATGCTTTTTTGAAAGCGTTTTTTAAATCAAAATTCTGTTACACTTTTTTTCAGTCTGCAGATGAACTTGACTCACTCCAGGTTAATGATTTTTGTTTTTTACTTATTTTTGTAGAGGCGGGGTTTTGTCATGTTGCTAGGTTGGTGTTGAACTCCTGAGCTCGAGCGATCCACCTGCCACTGCCTTCCAAAGTGCTGGAATTACAGGCGTGAGCCACGGCGCCCAGTGGCCGAGGTTAATAATAATTAAAAGTTTCTAATCCCATTGTTCAGTTATTTGATTTGGTGTAAAGGCGCACTTTCCAAGTCAGATGAGTTTGTGGTAACATGCATTCCCCAAATAATTATTTTTCCCTTGTGGGAAATATTCCAGTTTTAGGCTACCACCTGTTTAAACAGTTTGGTTCAAATCCTTCAAAAAAATCTCAAAACATAACTCCACATATGTATTTACTACATATTGAAGGGTATATTCACTTGGAGAAGTAGGAGAAAGCAAAGAGATGCCAATGGCCTTTTTGAAAACATGTATCTATCAGCAATAATTGAATAGCAAAACGAAGTGGAACACTACCATCCTTTGCAATATTAGATAGTTTTAATAGTGGGTTGTGAGGAATGAAAAGATCATGCAAATCGTCATTTCTGAAGTCGTCATTTCTGAACTGAGTGCTAATTTTTCATATTAAGCCTTATGTTAATATCCTTAATGAAAGGAACTTCCTGTGCCCGTAATTTCTCCAGAGAAACTATTAACATACACAGAATGTTGTAATCAGAAGTATAGTTCAGTTAATAAAGTCCTCAATTACAACTCTGACATTTTGTCATTGTCTTATGAAAAGAATTACTGTATATACAGTCTATTTTACGTTTTCCGGAAGCACGTCAGGCTGGTTTTTTGTTTTTTTACTACTAATTGTGCCATTGAATATGTTATTCTGTCATATTGTGCCATCAAACATGCTATTCGAAAAAAGATCTTGCCCAATTTGTAATAAAATATTGAACATTGGAGATTTAGATTTCGAGTAAAATCATACTTTATTGCTTTGCAGAAGTACACAGTAGGTGGAAAATTGCAACAATCTTGCCAGTTCATTTTTTAAAAAGCGTGTAGGTAATCCAAAGATACTTTTTTGATGATTTGTTATCAACATAGTTAAATTTGCAGTGTCACTTTATTTGAATAAACTGGCTTTATCTCTACTTACTGGTACTAAAACAATAGCCAAACAGTTGATAATCTCAACACATGACTAACGAAAACTTCCACGTAATTAACATTAACCAGGAGGTTTTTGTTACTATTTAATTTCTCATTTTTTAAATTTCATATTCTTTGGAAAGAATATTACTTTTCCGGAATCTAAGACAGCATTTTGTGGGTCCTTAATTGTGATATGCTTTACTAGGTAAAGTACTAAATGGGTATCATTAGGTGGGGATAGGCTGGGAACCACATATCCAGAATTGTGAAATATATAACATAAACAGGATAACTTGCTCCTTTGTTAGCTTTTTGGATGCCAGGGTTAAGATTTTAATTCCATAATTATGTCCTTGTTGCCTGGAGGATTTGCATATGAGAAACCACAAAAACAATCGGGACATTATTAAAATACCCTAGAATCTCAACCTGTGACAGTATTTCCCATATCCTTGCAAAACCAGAGGAAGTCTTTCCAATATGATTCTTAAATTTACAAAGTCCTCTGAATAGAAACCATGAAATCCTAAGTCATCTTCTAGTGAAGATTTGCTGTACATTTTCTGTTTTCCTAATAAGAAATTAGAGGAGTTTAGTTCCCAGTGTTGGGCAAGGGATAGGACTCAGTCACCTGGAAAGTTCTTTTGTAACTACACGTGCCTGACACTCCTATTCTTCCCCTCTGCTGATATGCAGAATTTCTAGGTTCTAGGTAGTATTTGGGAAGTTTCCCAGATTATTCTGATATCTACCAGCAGCTCATCCACCTTCTTTATGGTCACTGTATTTGGGGATTTTGAATGATAAATTCTTGAATCACTAAAAGCTAAATTTCAAACAGAAAATTCTTAGAGATGATACTAAGAGGCAAGTATGTATAAAATCTAATCGGCATTGAAGAAGATACAAAGATTCCATCCTCTACTGAAAAATTAAGTGTGCATGCAGAGTAAGAAAGGTTAAGTAGCCAACCTCAAAAATATTTAAAAATTATTGCATTGATGCTGTATCACTCATTTCCGTGCCCAGATTCTTTTTTTTTTTTTTTGAGACAGAGTCTCACTTTGTCACCCAGGCTGGAGTGCAATGGTGCTATCTCATTTCACTGCACTCTCCGCTTCCCGGGTTCAAGTGATTCTCATTTCTCAGCCTTCCAAGTAGCTGGGACTACAGGCATGCGCCACCACACCCAGCTAATTTTGTGTACTTTTAGTAGAAACTGGGTTTCACCGTGTTGGCAAGGCTGGTGTCAAACTCCTGACCTCGGGTGATCTGCCTGCCTCAGCCTCCCAAAGTGCTGGGATTACAGGCGTGAGCCACCATGCCCGGCCCTTTCCCAGATTCTTTATTCACTGCTGTCCAAATACTGTTGGTCCTCTGTACCTGCAGGGATTTGCAGGTACAGAGGCTCAACTATAAGGGACTTGAGCATCCCCAGGTTTTGGTAAATGGGGGTCCTGGAACTAATTCTCTGCAGATACTGAGGGACAAACTGTACCACTCATTTTAATGCAGAAATTTTGTATTCATCCTTTCTTTTTAAATCCCACTACCGGGCTTAGTTTAGGCCTCTATTTTCTCTACATCTTTCCCTTCAGCTTATCCTTTAGGTTTCCTTCAAACTTGAAATCTAACTAAATCAGTCCCCTGTTAGATACCACATATATTTGTAAACTAAACATATATAAAAATGTATGTACATATCATATATTCCTAGTATTTTAGTTGCTTAATTTTTTCACAGACTAATCTCAGTATTGCCTCTCATCATTCCTAATGGACACTTGGTACTCTAGACACTTCTTCAGGTCACTGGAAAGGTATCTCTCATTGTAAGTGGATATAACCCATTTATCTTATGGGTCAATCTTTCATAAGTTCGTTTAAGTAAATGCTCAAGAACTGCTGAGTACCTTGACACAATTGTGCTGACAACCTATAAGACTTGTCAGAAAACTCTCTGACCTCCCTTTTAGGACATGGAATTGAGTATTCTGTAAGTGCGGCATGTCATTGTATCACAATATAGCATTTGTTTCCGTACTACATTGTGAGGTCCTTGAGCAAAGAGTACTGTGCCCCAGTGCATTGTATTGATATTCATTCAATACAAATGTAAGAACGTATTACATACCAGACATTCTGCTGAGGGTAGGGAGGGATTATAATACAGCAAAAACTAACACTTTAAAAGTTAAAGCCTAGTTCAGGACACAGTCACACTATAAAATCGCAACTTAGAAAAATAGTATGAAGAGACATACAGTGCTGTGAGAATCCATAATAAAGAACCCTAGTCAGAAAAGTCTCAAGGAAGTGACGTGATCGTTGTGGTCTAGAGCTGAAGAATTAATACGAATTAGGTAGGCAAGAAAGGGAAGTACAAGAGCTGCTTTCTGGGTAAAAGAAACAACATGGGCAAAGATTCTGGGGTCAGAGAGATCACGTCAGTGCACTTGCCAGTTTGCCAAGAACAGGCCGTATTCACTTTGAGAAGTGTTCAGGTTTGGATAGTAAATTGCATGGCCATCCTATCTATAAGGGACTCTAAGAAGCATGGTTCTGCTGGAGCAAACAGCAGCTGGACAAGATGAGGCTACATAGACACTAGGCACAAAGGCTAAGTGAAGTATGTTTTTCAAGACAATGAGGAAGCTATTGAAGGATTTGAAACTGGGTGGTAGCTTGATGGGACTGGCAAATTGAAAGTTTTTACTTTAGGTATAAATCCCAAAGAAGGATTAGATGTGGGTTGAAGTAGATACAGTATTCCTAATTGAGTCAGGAGTCTTTGGCAGATAAGAGAGGTTAGAAATGACATGATAGACTAGGATAGTGTAATGGAGGTGGAGAGAAGTAGAATTGGGAAGGGTAACAAAACTTGATGGGATTGGATTCAGGCAGGGTTAGGAGGAGGAGGGATGTTAGTCATTTGCAGCTGAATGACATTCACTTATATAGTAATGTATTTGGAGATGTATAGATAGGGAGATCATTACGTTTGGTTTAAGACAGAATTGGGCCGGGTGCGGTGGCTCATCCCAGCACTTTGGGAGGCCAAAGCGGGTGGATCACAAGGTCAGGAGATCGAGACCATCCTGGCCAACACGTTGAAACCCTATCTCTACTAAAAATTAAAAATTAAAAAATTAGCCGGGCATGGTGGCATGCACCTGTAGTCCCAGCTATTTGGGAGGCTGAGGCAGGAGGATGGATTGAACCTCGGAGGCGGAGGTTGCAGTGAGCCGAGATCACGACACTGCCCTCCAGCCTGAGCGACAGAGCTAGACTGTGTCTTGGGGGAAAAAAAAAGACTTACAGAATTTCTGATGCCTTTGAATTGCCCGGGAGGCTTCTGGATAGAACCATGGAGCTAAGTGAAGTCTAGACTGAAAATTAAAGCTGTTAAGTGTGAAGTGTGTAGGGAAAAATTAAAGTCTTGAGTATTCATGAAGTAAACTTGGAAGACAGCCTAAGTGTGTGCAGTGAAGAATTCCAGTTTATTTTTGACTAGGTAGAGGAAGATGAACTGGATAAGGAGGAGTTACACAGTTACCAGCAGGGTGTTGTGCTACTGAAGATGAGTAAGGCTTCATGGAAAGAGTGGTGAATAATGTCCAGTTGCTGTATAAGAATTAGGTGGAAGGATTAGCACATATTAATCATCTAAAAAACAAATACATTAATATCTTCAAAGTCTGATTTGGGAGAATTTGTTTTCATTGTTTTTTTTCAAACAGGAACTGAACAATACCATCATTTACAGTTATGGGCTATGGGTGATCACTTAATTGGTGTGATTTGAGACTGAGAACCTCCTATTCCACAAATCTATACTTCATCCTCTACTAATGCTTGAAAAGTCATTGATAGAAATCTGTTTTAAAGCATATATTCCTGGGAAGAGTAATATGTTTAGAAGATACGTAATTCTCAGCTGTGCCAAAATTTAGAATTAACTGAGGAGTTGTGTACTAAAAATGCTCAAGATTATATTCCATGGTTCTGAGGTGGGGCCTTGGCACATGCATTTTTTTAAAAGCTCCCCAGGTGATTCTAATGTGCCATTGTTGAAAAATCATTGACAGCATCCTATTAACACAGTATTGACTCATAACGTTTTGTTTAGATGACATGTGGGTAGGACAGGACACTTATTTATAAAACAGTGGTTGGTAATGGCCATTGAGTAGGGAGGATTTCACCCAAAAGAGAACATTTGCCAAAATCTGGAAACATTTTTGTGGTCGTCCCAGTGGTTGGGTTTTGCGGAGTTGGCACTATTCATACATAGTAGTTAGAGGCCAGGATACTGTTAAAAATCCTATAGTGTACTGCACAGCCCCCTCTCCTCTCATAAGAAAGAATTATCTGGCTCAAAATGACAAGAGTGCCCTTGTTGAAAAAACTTGCTGTAAGCGATGGCAAGCTAGGTAGTAGTTTCCAGTGAAATCTTACACAGATTGGAGTTGTGGTTTGGTAAGGGTGCTAATGAATGAGGATCAACTCTCTACCTAACAGCTTAGCCAAAACTCACCCTTTCTTACAACCAGTAACAAAGGAGCCTCAAATAAAATACATTTTTCAGAACAAAGAAATGTGACTAGCATAATAGACTGGTTGCAATGTTATTTTTCTTGTTAACAATTTATAGTGTAACAAACTGTTGTTGCTGGTAAGGGTGCAAATTGGTTACAACCACTTTGGAAAACTGATGTGCAGTATTCATTATAGCTGAACTTATCCTACCCTGTAATTCAGCAGTTTCATTCCTGAGTGTATACGCAAGAGAAATTAATGTATGTGGCTACTAAAAGTTTCGTGTAACAATGTTCATAGCAGTTTGATTCATTATAGCCCCAAACTGGAACAAAGTGAAGCATATTCATAAAATGGAATATTATCTGGTAATAAAAAAGAAAGTGCTACACACAGTAACATAGACAAATCTCGCAGTCATTGCATTGAGTGAAATAAACACAAAGTAATTCATATTGTATAATTCCATTTATATGAAATTCAGGAACAAGCAAAACTAATCGATGATAGAAGTCAGGATGATATTGACCTTTCTGGGGTTGGTATTGTCTTGGAAGGGGTACAGTGAGCCTTCTGAAGTGATGGAAATGTATACCTTGATCTGGAATGTTATACTGGTGTATGCGTATGAGAAAGTTCATGAAGCCGCACATTGACTTTTTGTGAACTTTATATATGTTATACTCCAGTGTTTTTTAATTACTAAATATAAGAAAAACAGCAAAGCCACTTCTTAACTACTTGAAGTCTTCTGTCTCAAGCTTGGTTAAATACAGGGTCAACTACATACTATATTCTCAATAAATATAAATAACTCTAATGCATTATTTGGTAAAAGGAATATGGGATTTGGAATCAGACCTAGTTTGTTTGTTTTTTAAGACTAGTCAAGTGCAGGAGTGAGAAGGAGGGAAAGAGTAGAACAAGAGTTCAATCTAGACCTGACTGAACAACCAATTGAGATAACTCACTACCTTTGGACCAGCTTCAGACCTAGTTTTGTATCACAGCTTCATCTTTCATTAGCTGTATGACATTGAATAAGTCACTTACTTGGGTACTTTTTGTGACTATAAAAGAACAGAAGATAGCTGAGAGAAGTATAAAAAACATTTTTAAAATTTTAGCCTTGATTCATGATCCATCACCACTGAGAAACGTCCACACACATTCAGGAATGGGCCTCAGCAGTTAAGAATGCATTAGGTGACCTAACACCTCTGGCTTTAGCTAGTTGAACAACAGAACCCTATCTGAATGAATCAGATTTTTCTGAGAATTTAAAATTAGGGTTGAGAGAAGCTTGTCAGACTGCTGATCACTTGAACTGGGAAAATATAACCTTAGGCCAGGGCTGCTTTGTTTGCTAGCAAGCAGCATGTGGAGAATCTGAGAGCTGTGGTACAGAACAAGAGTAATCTCAGATTACTTACTGTGTCACCCAGTGTTCTAAGTGCTATAAGTCTATGAATTTGGGTACAGGTTTAGTATTCCTTATCCAAAATGGTTGGGACCAGAAGTGTTTAGGATTTGGGTTATTGGAATATTCGCGTATATATAATTAGATATTTGGGGATGAGTACTCAAGTCTAAACATGAAATTCTTTTATGCTTTATA
Organism: Gorilla gorilla gorilla; assembly: GCF_029281585.2. Taxonomy (NCBI): domain Eukaryota; kingdom Metazoa; phylum Chordata; class Mammalia; order Primates; family Hominidae; genus Gorilla; species Gorilla gorilla. Next base: position 103,100,110 of record NC_073228.2, read on the forward strand.
TTTTATGCTTTATATATACCTTATACACATAGCCTGAAGGCAGTTTTATACAATGTTTTCAGTAATTTTGTGCATGAAACACGTGATGCATCATACAAGGTCAGGTGTGGAATTTTCCACCTGCTGTGTCATGTGGGTGCTCAGAAAGTTTCATGAGGCAGAAAGATTGCTTGAATCTAGGAGTTCAAGACCTGCCTGGGCAACATAGTGAAACCCCAGCTGTATTTAAAACATAATAATAAAAAGTTTCAGATTTTGGAGCAATTCAGCTTTTTAATTAGGGGTGCTCAACCTGTACTATTATCCTTACTTTACAGGTAAGGAAACTAAAAAGTTTGCTTAAAGTAAGTGCTAAAGATAGTAAAACCCAAGTAATTTGACCCCAGAGTCTGCTTTCATGAAGCAGTGCTGACATACCAGACACAGATACTGTAGCTGCCTCAGTTCCTGATAGCTTTCTGGTTCCTGATCTTAGTGCTTTGCAAAGATAGGTCTGCTCCCTATCTTTGAATTATTTATAATAATTTATCCTTAAAATAAAATTTTGTGTCTTAATCTAGCTTGAGTGGGTTTCAGCCAGTTGCAACTGAAAGAGCCCTGCCTCAGTTTGACTGTGAATGGGGTTGCAAATAACAAACCTCACAGAAACTGACAATGGCTGATTCAAGGTGAGATAGGTGGGTAATGTGGACTTTCCACCATTAAGATGGAAACTTAGTTTGTGTTTTGCAGCAGTCAATCTTTTTATCCAGACTTTCTCCAACAGTGTTTTAGAACTCGGTCATTGAGTGTTGCATTACAGAATCTGGTAGCCAAATATTTTTAAATGTCAAGTATATTGGTTACTATATATGAGTTTTGAAAAGCACATTGGAAAAGAGAGGCATTCTAAACAAGCTTTCCAGAAGCAAAGCAGATTGGAGCAAACTGCAAATTTGACAATTATTGGAAGCCATTTCTGCCTGTAGCCTATGGTCTGAGAATGTTTGACCAGATCAAATTATTCGAGAGGCGTGTTTAATTGCAGCATTTTTTTGCCACATTTTTTCTAATACTAGAGTTTTTACACTGAGTACCAGAAAATGAAATCTTAGTATTAGGAATAAGACTCAAGGAGGTGCAAGTGATAATAAAGAACTCTAATTCCTCAGCTTCCTCCCAGAATATTTTCTACTGCCTACCCCCTTTCATGCCTCACAGAAATATGATGATACTTCACACCATCTATCAATAGCAACTAGGATTGGAATGCACTGTGTGTATAGGGATATGACTAAAGGGCAAGCTGGCATGCCTGCTTATTCTCTTGTTTGCTTGTGAGGCTAAAACAGAACAATGTCGATGGACAGAGTCCCAGCTGTTGCTAAGAAACAGAAGTTCAGAAGAATTGACAACTTAAGGAGAAAGCTGACCCACTAAGGTCTTCAGCATTAACTAAATACAAAAGGAATCTCCCCTAAAAGAAAATTGACAAGCAATCCTTCACAGTAGAGCAGTTGCATGCCATAAAACCCCAATGTCTGCAGTAGACCCAGACCACAGACTATCTCAACTTCTCAGGCACCTCCCATTCTCCAATTCAAAGGAATCTGCACCTGCCATAAGTGAGTACCCTTACCCCAAATGAGGAACCTCCGTGTCTTTCACTTGGGAATGTACCTGAAGGACTCTATAAAAGGGAATCCAAACTGGGTTTAGCCAGATTTTCTAATAACTGGTTAGGAAGTGGTTCAATTAATTTATGCCTTGTAAGATTACAAGGGCCTATTATGTCCTATCATACTCCTGCTGCATACAGTATATACTGTAATTGAGCTAGTTAAATTTGTATTGAGTCCACAGATTGCAGTATAAATTCAAATATTTCTTGAAAGCTCTCTCTATCCGTGTCCTCAGGCCAAGTACTAGGAAAACAGTGTGAAGGACAGGGTTTTTCTCACTTGGAGTTGACATTCTAGTTTGAAATTGGAGGAGGAGAAAGACAGATGAATAAGTAAATAACAGGATTATAAATGGAAGCTGGGTGCTGTGGTACATGCCTGTAGTCCCAGCTACGTGAGAGGCTGAGGCAGGAGGATTGCTTGAGTCTATGAGCTTTAGTGGAGGCCCACCTAGGCATCATAGCAAGTCCTTCTATCTTTATAAATAAATAAGATATTAGGATGATTTCTGTAAAGGAAAGATAGGGTACTATCAGAAAGAGTAACGAGACATTTACATGGGAAGAGCAGTTAGGGTGGTCAGAGAAGGCTTCTTTGAGCTGTATCTGAAAGGATGAGATGGAGCTGATTGTAGGAAGAACCGTGGGAAAAGTAGGAAGGAGAGCAAATGCAAAGACCTTAAGGTAGGAAAGCGTTGTGACATGGAAAGGACTGGAAGAGGCAGATACTGCTGAAGATAAGTAAGTAAGAAATAGAGTTGATAATAGAGTGAGCACTCATTCAACAATTTAAAAAATTATTTTTTAATTTTTATCAAATTCATTTTTACAAATTTTGTATTAACATTAATTTGAGGAAGTAAAAATACTCATTTGGCTAGAAACTTGTCTCTTTCTTTTCATTTTTTAAGTTCTCTATACATCTTAATTTTTTAACTGCCTGAAATTAGACTTGGTATAACAGGTATAAGGCATGAATATTTTACTTTTAAAAAATGATTTTTCAATCAATTTGATTTTATCGTTTCTTAACATTTGTTATTATGAATCATGTTTCTGTTTTTTCCTCTGCCTAGTTAATATCACTTTAGAGAAATGTAAGTAAAAACTGTGCAAAACTGTTGTTTCATATACTGCCATTAACAAAGCTCCCAAGGAGATAGTATATGAACCTACCTAACTCATCAAAAATAATTAGCCTAGACAAATAGACATATTTGATGGGAAAGGAAAAGAAGTACAATTAGCTCTCCATGTTGTTGTCCTATGGGTTTTCACAGTTAAATCAACATGCAGTTTTCAATGACAGTACATTAATAAAATAGGCTAATTAGACATTTTGAAAAGGGTTCAAACTTAAGAAAAAAACTCTGTATAGCCCCAAATCTACAGTAAAATAGAACTGCTGCAAGGAAGAGAATGGTGGTAGGACTTCCGCCTGTTTTTCATACTTCCATTTCTGTTCTGTGCCTTCCCCCTGCCTGCCACTCTCATATAGAAATCAGAGAGAGAGAGGTCTTTAAAAATGTAAAACAAATCATGTTGCTTTGCACTCTTTCAGAAAAATTCAACCTCCTTTCCATTGAGTCTTACAAGAGCCTGCATGATCTCACTTCAGTCTAACTCTGCAAAATCCCATCCCCTATCATTCTCCCCTCTACTCATTATGTTCCAGCCAATTGGCTTGCTTTCTGTCCTCAAGCCTGCCAAATTCTTTTCCCCTTGCAGGCTTTTGCTCTGGTCATTTCTGTTCCTGGAATGCTTCCTTGGCTCTTCACACATAGGGCTATTTGTCATCTTTTAGGTCTGAGGCCAGATGTCACTTCCTTAGAGAGGCTTCCAAAACATTTTCCAAAGAGGGCTTCCTCTGTTACTTTTCTAATTACCCTGTTTATTTCCTTCGTAGTAATGATCGTGATTTGCAATTACTTTATTTTACCTGTCTTGTCTGTTGTCTTCTCCGTTACTAATACATAAGCTCCCTGATAAACTGATATGATGAAACATTTGGAAAACTTAAGGATGTATTAAAAGTAAATTTTGTAGGATTTTTAAGAAGAAGCAATTAAAAATGACCAGTGAAGCATAACAGTTATACAGAAAGGAAACAAAATCATCGTGCCCTATTACCATCTATTGTCAACGTGAAGTAAATATTGTTATTGATTTTAAAAACTATGGTGATAGGCAGTAGTTCTATTGGAGTGGTAGGGGTGGATGTAGCATGTGAGTGCTAAATGTCCATAGGGGAAGTTGGCATTGTTGATCCAACCTCCATCTGTCTTTCTCCCATAGGATAGTGGCCACATGGTCCAGCTTTAAAGTTCAGCCTGATTAACTTAAATTGATTAGTATAATCCCATCCTGCTTGCCACTCTACTACATTTATGGATGGGCAGACCTAAGCCAATAAATTCATGGCATTCCCTAGGCCATAGGGCATAGTTAAGGAATGGGCATATAACCCAATTTGGAATAAAGAGTTATGAGAGGTCTGTTTAGGAATTCAGAGAGGAGGCTTTTTTTTTTTTTTTTTTTTTTTTAATGAAAGATGACAATGAGCTGCTTTTTTGCCTCTGGGTGTTGGGTGTGTTGTTGTGAAACCAGGAACTGTTACATTTCTTTTGCTTCCACAAGAGACGCAATCAATGTAAAGATGAAGACATCACACAGAAGAGAAGAGAACTGAGGGAACTACAGAGAAATGGAGCTAGAGCTGCTGGGTGAAGCTGACTCTGAGGCTTCTCATAAACTCTGCTTCCAGTTGTGAAAATAAATGCAGTTCTCATTTCTTCTTCTTCTTTTTTTTGTAAATTTTTCAAAATTTTATTTATTTAGAGATGGGAGTCTTCCTATATTGCCCAGGCTGTTTTTGAAAACCTGGGCTCAAGTGATCCTTCCCTCCCGAGTAGCTGGGACTACAGGCACATGCCACTGTGCTTGGCTGTAGTTCTCATTTTTTAAACTAGGTGGGATTGTGATTACTACAAGTTGAGGCATCCTAACTGATAAAATCCTACTAATAAGAAGTCAAGAGATAAGGTCTAAAATATATAAATGAAGAAGTAGCTAGGAATATATATTATTTAGAAAAATGGAACTTGCTAGCAGAATAAACAGCTTTCAGTAGCTAAAAAGTGTTTTGTCTCTTTAAAATAGAAAACAGAGATGGGGAGGAGAGATGAGGCACAGGCTATTTTTTTTTTAATTGTGAGCCTTTCAACACTTTGATTTGTTAATTGCATATTTTAATTGTTAAGTTTTTTAACCTGATGAAGCTTAGACTTTTAAATTGAGCCCATTTTAAAAATTGTATCTTAAATTGCTATTTTAATGCAAGCAATTTTAAATAAAAATATTTGGTGTTCCAGATACAGAGAATGGGTAATAGAGGAGTAGGGTACATGGAGTAGACCTAGAAGGAAAGTCAGGATCTTAAAGGTTACGAAGTTTGAAGTTTTGGAGTTTCTTTAAGTGCCTAATGGCTAATATTTTTAATGTATGTACCATGCTAAAAGTACTGCAAAAGTGTTGAAAAACAACAAAAACACTGATAGATTTGTTAAGATAGATTTCTTAAATTGAACATTTTATACATAATTTATCAAAGCCCATTTTGGACAGAGAAGAATATCAGTTTTTCTTTTTCTTAGGTTGATATTGGCAATATGTTTTCCCAAAGTAATATTATAGCCCTATGTTCCACTTGTAAAATACTCAACTGTTTCTATGTGTAACAAATTTATTACTTCCCAATAGATTTTCACAGTGTTCTCATATTCACTGCATAAAATTCCAGATAGGTATTTGATACTTAACTTCCTTCTCTTACTACAGATCCACTTTGCATCTTATCTCACCCAAAATTCAGATAGCATCTGACATGTATTTTAGTGGAATGTTTCAATATCTTTACAACCTCTTAATTTGTATACAGGATATATAGTTGGAGACGCATTGAGCAATTTGTTTTACTACACAAAAATGTTCATGGGAGGGGAAAGTTGTGAAATCCAGCCTGGTGTCCATTCACCATATAGTCTGGAATTTGCTGCCAAGAAGAAAGGGCACATTTTGTAACTGACACAAAGTTTCTATGTATGTAAGTGATGACCAAGGTTAGAGAGAGCAGTAAAAACAGCAATAGATCGTACAGTACATAATAAATTTTAGCTAAGATTTTTGAAGCACGCACTGAGTGTTAGGTAGTGAGATCACAGTGATGATGAATTCACTGGGCCAATGATGAGTGGGGTGACCATAGGCCAGTTTGCAGGGTACTACCCCAGTTTGCATCTGCTTTCCCATTGTTTTATCTCATTAGTGTCCCCTTTCTCACATGTGTCACAGTTTGGACAGTAAGTTATCTAATCACCCAAAAAAAGGGAAAATTCATCCCAGACTGAGTGGAAGAGACATGGGTACTTGAAAAAGCATGATCTCCTCTGATTTGGCTTGAAAAAAATGTTGGCAGCAGAAAATGGCACAAGGTAGAAATTAAGACTGAAAAGATGGTGAGGATCCGAGATGGTATAGGGCCTTATACACTACTTTTAAAGAGATTTCTCTTGAAGGCAATGGGGACTAATAGTGGTTTGGGGCAGGCATATGATAAAATCATATCTGTTTAGAGTTGAAAAGAGCAAAAATTTCACTATATTACCCTCTATCCCTTCCCACAAATCCCCCCACAACACCCCCCACACAAAGCTGGGAGAAAGAGGAAAATCATATTCTTTCTGAGTGTAAATGCACTCATAACTGAGCCCCACTTAACTCCTTGGAATGAATGACAGACCCTATGTATTCTATCTGTAAAACTGTTGTCATCGGCATGATGAATCTACGTGTTTGCAGATGGTAAGCTACTCTAATACAATATGCATTACTTTTCCTATAAGTTGAATTGTATGTTTTAAGAGATTATTGTGTGTATTGGTAAGCCTGTTAATGCTAGTTGCACATTATTGCTATTATGTAATTGAAAAAATTATGGAAATTGATGAACGAAGAAGGCAACTGTTTCTATGAAAATTTTGTTGCATGCTTTTGAAAAACTGAAAGCCAAGTGTCTTAGTTCAGGCTGATATAACAAATTACTATAGATTGGATGGTCTGTAAATGACAGAAATTTGTTTCACACAGTTCTGGTGGCTGGAAGTCTAAGATAGTGTTAACATATTCAGGTTCTGGTGAGTGCCCTCTTCTGGGCTGCAGACTGCCTACTTGTGGGACTCTCACATGGCAGACAGCAGAAAGAAGCAAGCCCTCTTGGGTACTAATCCCTCATGGGATTAGTGTCCCCTCAAGACCACACCTAATCCTAATTATCTACCAAAGGCCCCACTTGCTAATATTACATTAGGGGGTAGCGTTGAGTTTTGGGAGGACGCACACATTCAGTCCATAGCAACAAGTTGCTAAAAATATTCGGATAATTGAGGTATGGATGGAACAACTCTAAAAAAAAATAAATAAAATTAAAGGAGTGGGTAGCATAACTGTCAAGAAGGTTATGTGCTCATTTTGCTATACCACATGCTGTGTACCTGTGGCCATACTATGCTCTACTAAAGATATAGTTCTGGCAGCTACAATCAGGGCTACTACTTGGACTAGCAGTAGCCTGTGGTCCTTGTCTAGGATTTATCTAGTTTTTGTGGGGGGCAGACAGGTGAATTAAATGAAGATATGATAGGGATCAGCATCAAGGCATCCTGGAAGTCTTTAAGAGTTGGCACTAATCTTCTCCATCCCCACCTGAAATGTGAGATACTGCTTTTGGTTTACTCTTTTGTCTGAAGTTTCCAAGACTCTACTTAGCTTTCTCCACTATAATAGGTCTTACTTCAGGATCTAAAACTCAATGTAGAAATTACTCTTAACTGCCAAGCATGTCTATGCCTTCCTAACTATAATAGCTCTTAACTTCAGGACCTAAAACTCAATGTAGAGATTACTCTAACTGCCAGGCATGTCTATACCAAATATAACATTCAGGGACTGGGGACCATCAGCTGTTCCCATGGACCCAGGGTACACATCATAAGCCAGGATTTGGCCAAGACTAAAGTTTATTATTAGTTTGGTGCAAAAGTAATTGCAGTTTTTGACATTAAAAGTTTGTCATTACTTTTAATGTCAAAAACTGCAATTACTTTTGCACAAACCTAATACCTGGCTCCTATATGCTGCTGCTCTAGTAAGGCCAAGATGATACTGTTGGTCTGCAGGTATTAATGTCAACTCAGACCCTGTGTCTGTCTTCCCTGAAGTGTCTAAATATTCCCCCACTTTCCAGTGTGCAGTCACCTGAGAAAAGGCCTAGATCCCTTTAGGAAAGGTTGGGAAGAATCATTACTGTATATGATTATGGGTTCCTTCCCTCCAGGGATCTGGCCTCCTGTCAACAGGTTCCCAGTCTGAAAATTGGCTCAGATCTGGCAATTGAGTGAGGGATCATGATGCTTTTTATTGTGATAACCACTCTTAGTCTCCCCATCCACTCTTGCTTTTTTTGATTATATATGTGAGGCAGTACTCTTGTTGCCTCCCCATCTGTTTTGCACATAGGGACACTGAACTCTGTTAGCCAACTCTAAAACTTGTTTTGGGTTGAACCCCCTTGACTGTCACTCTAATTTTGCTGGTCATGATAATTGTGCCTCCCCCTGACTTCTGGCAATAAACCCTGCCACCTGGCATTTAATGTGCTTCTGGGGCCCATCATTCCCATTCCTTTTGATAAGCCAAGTTCTGTGATAGTATCTTCTACCGTTACCTCTGACTATCAAAGGTGAACTGGCACTGAACTTTTTAGTGAGGCTAGTGCCTCTCTTACTAGTACATTCCTGATGGCCTTAGTGAATGGTGTGTCCTCCAGGCCCTCCCATGGAACATAATTCTTGTGTGGGCTGCTGGCCTCACATAATGTATCTACTCAAGCCTACCCATTTCCCTGATCCCTTTAAATCCTGTTCTTCACTATCTGCCTTTAGCAGTTCAGGCATTTCAACTTCACTCAACATGGGCAATTGCTTCTAGTAACCATCCTAACCGGAAGTTTGCACCCTCCTCAGGGACCCCGATAGAGTATTAAATCTCATATCCTCAAATTGCCTCCAACTTAATAATGTCACTATTTTCCAGTCTTATGTTTCAGCCTTCTTGATCAAACACCCTCAACATCCAGTCCCACATACTCCTCTATTTCCTACCAATATATTCTGACTAATTCTTGCAGCTTCTTTGGGGGGTATACATTAGGCCTAGCACATTCCCATTTGGGCCATGACTTAATCCTAGATACTGGTCTGACAGTCATGAGAGATAGGGTAGGTTTCCAAGAAGGCCCTCTGTTGCCTTATTCAGGAACTATCTACTTTTGAGTACTAGCTTTCAGTAAGAAAGGTAGGCAGCCTCTGCAGACTGAGTATTCAGAGGAGATTTGACAGCCAAAATCTTTGGGGGTATCCCCCTAGCTGTCCTCATCCTGTATGCCAGAGTCCCAAGTTTTCCAACTAACAACCTAACCTTGGCTTCAATTGTATTTTAATCTTCTTGACTGTTAAGTCCTGAGTTTGGTGTTCCAGCTTTTTTTCATTTTCCCAGGACAAAAAGATAAGGGCCTCTTTGTAAGCTACTAAAGAAGCTGTCTGGCCTACACAGTAAGTTTTCACTTGTTTGTTAACAAGCTCTCAGATTTTCATTAACGTTTTGTAGGCCTTAATGTAATTTTATAATAGCTGGCCAATTCCGTTGTTCTTGTAGATATTATCACACACACACACACACACACACTGAATTTTTGCCCCAACAAGGGCATTGCTCTGCATCAGAACATTCTCCCAAGTCACTCCTGTAAGTTGTGTGTTTTTTTGTTTTTTTTTTGAGACAGTCTTGCTCTGTAGCCCAAGCTGGAATGCAGTGGCGTGATCCCAGCCCACTGCAAGCTCCGCCTCCCGGGTTCACGCCATTCTCCTGCCTCAGCCTCCCGAGTAGCTGGGACTACAGGCGCCCGCCACCACGCCCGGCTAATTTTTTGTATTTTTAGTAGAGACGGGGTTTCACCATGTTAGCCAGGATGGTCTCGATCTCCTGACCTCATGATCCACCCGCCTCGGCCTCCCAAAGTGCTGAGATTACAGGTGTAACCCACCGCGCCCGGCCACTCCTGTAAGTTTTAATGACTGAGCCACCACGTTCTTCCAGGAACTATCCATGCTCCAGCAATCACATATCCCATTAACAGTGGGACAGTTCTGATCTGACCCCAAGCCCCATCTATCCGTTTGTTTGAGTTTGTGGTATAATATGAAATAATTTGGTCTTTGTCTCCAGTTCCTGTCACAGAGCTAAAACCCTTGGAATTTCCTTGTTTTTCATAATATCCCTCTCTTGATCACATCTGAGTTTATGCTAATGAGATAATTTAGGGTGGGGCCCCTAAATAGCCTCAGGATCAGGCCAGTCGCCAGAAAAGCCAGGTGATTACAGGATGAGAGGATTGGAACTTTTAACTACACCCAACAACCTCCAGGAAAGGGAGTGGGGCTGGATGGATGTCAAGCTCTATAAAAACTCGGACAACATGATTTGATGAACTTCTGGGTTGCTGAAGATACAGAGATGTTGGGAGGCTAGCACACCCAGAGACAGCATCGCCGCTTTGTGCCTGCTTTCCTCCCCTTACCTCATCCTATCTATCTTCATCTGTCTGTTCATGTGTGTCCTTTATAATATCCTTCATAATAAACCAGCAAATATAAGTTGTTTACCTGAGTTCGGTGAGCCAACCTAGCAAATTAATTAAATGCTGGAAGAAGGTTGTGGGAACCCTGATTTGTAGCAGGTCAGAGTATAGGTGACAACCTAATACTTAAATCTGAAGTGAAGGCAGTCTTGTGGGGCTGAACCCTCAAACTGTGGGATCTGACATTATCTCCAGGTAAATTGCCAGGTGGATTACACTATTCCAGGTAGATAGTGTCAGAATTGAATTCAATTATATAATACCCATTTGGTGTCCAGTGGAGAATTGCTTAGTTTTGGGAACAGCCCCCCACACATCTGTTCACAGAAGTGTTCTGTGTTTAGTGTGAGAGTGGGATTGTGGGGAACAGAATGTGATTTTTTTTCTTTTTTTACAGGGTTGCTGTAACAAAATAACATAAACTGGTTGGCTAATACATAACAAATTTATTTCTCACAGTTCCAGAGGCTGGAAAGTTCAAGATCAAAGAGCTGGCAAATTTAGTGTCTGGTGAGGGCTGACTTCGTAATAGATGGCGTCATCTCATGTGCCCTCACATAGCTGTCTTTTTTTTTTTGAGATGGAGTTACGCTCTTGTTACCTAGGCTGGAGTGCAATGGCACGATCTCGGGTTACTGCAACCTCCGCCTCCCGGGTTCAAGTGATTCTCCTGCCTCAGCCTCCCGAGTAGCTGAGATTATAGGCATGTGCCACCATGCCCGGCTAATTTTGTATTTTTAGTAGAGACAGGGTTTCTCCATGTTGGTCAGGCTGGTCTTGAACTCCCAACCTCAGGTGATCAGCCCACCTCAGCCTCCCAAAGTGCTGGGATTACGGGCGTGAACCACCATGCCCGGCAACCCTCACATAGTTTAAGGGACAAACTAGCTCTCTTAGGCACTAATGCCAATCATGAGGGCTAATTACTTCCCAAAGGCCCCACCCACCTCCTAATACTATCACCTTGGAGGTTAGTATTTGAACATATGAATATTGGAGAGACATAAACATTCAGACCAGTAATCCTTATACCAACTGGTTCACTTTGGATGTTCCAGGAAGGAGAATATAACATTAACTTAGGAGTACAAGAATACTGGAAAAATGATGGGGGAAAAAAGACACAGACTGTGGTGTAGATCTAAAAATCAGGCTGGGTTGGATGGTTCATGCCTGTAATCCCAGTATTTTGGGAGGCCGAGGCAGGTGGATCACTTGAGGTCAGGAGTTCGATACCAGTCTGGCCAACATGGTGAAACCCTGTCTCTACTAAAAAATACAAAAATTAGCCAGGTGTGGTGGCTCATGCCTGTAATCCCAGCTACTCGGGAGTCTGAGGCATGAGAATCACCTGAGCCTGGGAGTCGGAGGTTGCAGTGAGCCGAGATTGTGCCACTGCATTCCAGTCTGGGCAACAGAGCGAGACTCTAAAACAAATAAATAAGTAAATATCTGGCAAAATCTCAGCTAACCCATTGTGGAACTCTGGGGAAAATATCGCTTGTTAGGGAAATTCAACATTGGACAGAAATGACTAGACCCTCATACCATTGCCATGTTCAGTCATTGGCTGAGGGCTGCCAGAGAAGACGTTGCCTCAACTGGTATGCTGTGGTAGATCTTGACAGTGCTGCGGATGGAGGCAGTTAGCTTACTGGTATTCATTGCAGCTGAATGGCAAGTTCTATCTAAAAGGGAGATGTTAGTGGTATACCTCCTATAACTGCCCCACTGATCTAACCTGAGAAGGTTCAGGAGGTGCCTGCAACTAGTAGTCTAAGCATTTGATGAGGAAGGAGAGTAAGGCCAAAACAAGGCAGGTTGGTTGAAAGCTGATGACGGAGCAGTTATCCCATTAGATATCCCCAACTCTTGTCACTAGGCAAAGGCCAGTTGAAAACTGGTTTTATCAGTGCACATCCACACCTATTCATTTACATATTGCCTATGGCTCCTTTTTATTTTTTCATTTACATATTATCTATACCTCCTTTTTTTATTTTTATTTTTTTCTTTCTGAGATAGGGTCTTGTTTTGTCGCCCATGCTGGAGTGCAGTGGTGCCATCACGGCTCACTACACTCTTGACCTTCTGGGCTCAAGCTATCCTCCTACCTCAGCTTCCCAAGTAGCTGGGACCACAGGCGCATGCCACCACTCCCGGCTAATTTTTGTATTTTTTTGTAGAGATGGGGTTTTGCCACGTTGCCCAGGATGGTCTTGAACTCCTGAGGTCAACCAATCCACCCACCTCGGCATCCCAAATTGCTGGGATTAGAGGCATGAGCTACTGCACCCAGCTTGGCTCCTTTTTTACTATGATGCAGTGTTGAGCAAATGCGAAAGTATTTACTGCTTAGTCTTTTCCAGAAAAGCTTGCTGAAAAGTTTGCTGATTCTCAATCTATGCTATTGGGGTTATTTACATCTATGCGTTGAGGTTATTTGTATCTATTGTATCTCCATGGTAGAATTACTATATAATGGTGTGCTGCTGCTTATCTCTTCCCAGCTGCATTCAGAGGAATCATGTTGGTAGCTTGAAATTGGCTGTAATGGGGGAATTTTACCACAGAAGTTAGCAAATGCTACAATTCGGGCCTTTTTCTTTTTGGACAGCTGATTGTTAAACATTGACCTGCAGCATTTTTCACTGCAGGGTATTACGGGCTGAATTGTTTCCCCTCTCCAGAGGTATATGTTGAAGTGCCTACCCACAGTACCCCAGAATGTGGGTGTGTTTAGAGCTAGGGTCTTTAAAAAGGCATTTAAGGCTAGGCACGGTGGCTCATGCCTGTATTCCCAGTACTTTGGGAGTCCGAAGCAGGCGAATCACCTGAGGCAAGGAGTTTGAGAGTAGCCTGGCCAATGTGGTGAAACCTCATCTCTACTAAAAATACAAAAATTAGTTGTGTGTGGTGGCATGCGCCTGTAATCTCAGCTACTTGGGAGGCTGAGGTGGGAGGATCACCTGAACCTGGGAGGCAGAGGTTGCAGTGAGCTGAGATCACGCCACTGCACTCCAGCCTGGGTGACAAAGCGAGACTCTGTCTCAAAAAAATAAAAATTAAAAAGTCATTTAAGTTAAAATGAGGTCATTAGGGTGGGCTCTAATCCAGTATGACTGGTGTCTTTATAAGAAGAGGAAATTTTTACAAACGGGTATTGGGGAAGACCATGTGGTAACACAAGAAGACAGTCATCTACAAGCCAAGACAGAGGCCTCAGAAGAGAACAACCCTACTGATACCTTGATCTCAGACTTCTAGCCTCCAGAACTATGAGAAAATAATTTCTGTCATCTCACCTGCCTATTCTGTGGTACTTTGCTATTGTAGACTGATAGAGTAACTGACCTGAGAAAGTGTCAAAAGTTCCTGCAGAAGAAATCGATTGAAACTACTTCTAAAGAGCTTTGGTATAGGGCCAGGAATAGTGGCTCATGCCTATAATTTCAGCACTTTGGGAGGCTGAGATGGGAGGATCACTTAATGCCAGGAGTTCAAGACCAGCCTGGGCAACATAGTAAGACCCTGTCTCTAATGTCAATTTAAAAAACAAATACACACAACAACAACAACAACAAACAAAAAAATGGCTTTGAATATTTACTGCATGGTCTTTTCCAGAAAAATTTGCACCTCACAGAAGTTTGCTAATTTCTGTGGTAAAAATTCCCCCACTACAGCCAGTTTCAGGCTACCAACATGATTTTTCTGGATGCAGTTGAGGATAAGCAGCAGCACACCATTATGTAGTAATCCCACCACAGGGATACAGTAGATACAATGCACAGATGTAAATAACCCCAAGAGCATAGATCAAGAGTCAGCAAATACACCTGATTCTTTTTACCCCAACTGCATTTTGATGACATTTAATAAATTTGTTGAGCACTCTAGGTACCATGCAAGCCTTTTGGACTCTGTAAAGACCAGTTCCCCTAGGCAATAATCTTCAAGACTCCAGAATCAGGGTTATATAAAGGCAGTACAGCTTTGTTCCCTCCCACCTGTACCCTGCCTTTTGTTGGCCTCATTCCTAAGGTAAAGTGATAGCTAGGTAAAAAGCAGAAGATACATACAGCTAATGACAGTCTAAGGGAGAATTTCAGGATGGATCCAGTAGGCCAGGTGAGTGACACCTGAGCTGCTTTGTGTTTAAGATATACTCATGTAGAAAGCCCTTGAGAGCTGGGTGCAGTGGCTCACGTGTGTAATCACAGCACTTTGGAAGGCTGAGACAGGCGGATCACCTGAGGTCAGGAGTTTGAGACCAGCCTGGCCAACATCGTGAAACCCCGTCTCTACAACAAATACAAAAATTAGCTGGGTATGGTGGCAGGTGCTTGTAATCCCAGCTACTCCAGAGGCTGAGGTAGGAGAATCATTTGAACTTGGGAGGAGGCAGAGGTTGCAGTGAGAGGAGATTACACCGTTGCACTCCAGCCTGGGCAACAGAGCGAGACTCCATCTCAAGAAAAAAAAAAGCCCTTGAGAGAAAGGGGCAAGCAATATGAATGTACCACTCCCTAGATAGTATAATCTTTGGCCTTAAAAGTTCTCTGTGACTTGACCTAGGGTGTTTTTAACATGGAAAAGAGCAAACTTATTGGGAAAGTAAATAGTCCCAAGACTTCAGGAGAATAAAATAATCCCAGTGACCTTATGCTGTTGTGGTGTGAATATCGCACCCCGAATTAATATTTGAAATTTATTAGCCAATGTGGTAATATAGAATGTGGGACTGTTCGAAGGTGATTAAGGCCATAAAAGGGGTTGCGGAAGTGGATTTTCTCTCTCCCACTCTTTTGCCATGCAAGGACACAGCATCCATTCCCTTTTTTACCTTTCTGCCTTCTGCCATGTGAGAAGGCCCTCACCAGACATCAAATGCCAGTGCCTTGATCTCAGACTTTCCAGCCTTCAGAACTGTGAGGAATAAAGTTCTATCTTGTATAAATTACCCAGTCTGTGGTATTTTGTTATAGCAACACAAATGGACTAAGACATACACCATGAGCACTTTTGGAACATGATTTACTTTACTGGCACAGTACATATATAAAATAAACTCTTTTATCCTTTTGAAAATCAATAAATATGCATTGAATGCCTATGTGTTTATGTAGGTGTACACAGGCTATAATAGGAGAGCTCTAAGATATTTAAACATTTATTCTCACATCATTAGTTACTTGATAGAGAGTATAAAGGGCAGAAAGACTTGAAGTAGTGGGAGCATAGCCACTGCTGATTAAAGACAAAAAATAAGAAACTAGACAATTATTTGTCAGTTAAAAGTAAAATAAAATTTTAAAAAATTAAGAAAATATATATGTGAAATTCTATGTCCTTAAAAGGTCAGCTTACATGTAACTTTTCTGGAACAAATATATTTACTGAAGTTATATATATATATTTATATATAAATATTTACTGAATTTTATATATATATATTTACTGAACAAATATATATATTTACAGAACAAATATATGTATTTACTGAACAAATATATTTACTGAAGTAATATATATAATATATTACTGAAGTAATATACATAATATATTACTGAAGTAATATACATAATATATTACTGAAGTAATATACATAATATATTACTGAAGTAATATACATAATATATTACTGAAGTAATATACATAATATATTACTGAAGTAATATACATAATATATTACTGAAGTAATATACATAATATATTACTGAAGTAATATACATAATATATTACTGAAGTAATATACATAATATATTACTGAAGTAATATACATAATATATTACTGAAGTAATATACATAATATATTACTGAAGTAATATACATAATATATTACTGAAGTAATATACATAATATATTACTGAAGTAATATACATAATATATTACTGAAGTAATATACATAATATATTACTGAAGTAATATACATAATATATTACTGAAGTAATATACATAATATATTACTGAAGTAATATACATAATATATTACTGAAGTAATATACATAATATATTACTGAAGTAATATACATAATATATTACTGAAGTAATATACATAATATATTACTGAAGTAATATACATAATATATTACTGAAGTAATATATATAATATATTACTGAAGTAATATATATAATATATAATATATATAATATATAATATATATATAATATATATATAAAGGTATACTTTAATTTAGCACTACTGATATATGAAATTCCACATTTATAAAGTATACAAACTGTATTAGGGTTCGCTAGAGGGACAGAACTAATAGGATATATATATGGGAATTTATTAAGTATTAACTCACATGATCACAAGGTCCCACAATAGGCCGTCTGCAGGCTGAGGATCAAGGAGATGCAGTCCGAGTCCCAAAACTGAAGAACGTGGAGTCCCATGTTCGAGGGCAGGAAACATCCAGCGTGGGAGAAAGATGTAGGCTGGGAGGGTAGCCAGTCTCGTCTTTTCACATTTTTCTTTCTGCTTTTTTATTCTAGTCCCACTGGCAGCCGATTAGATGGTGCCCACCCAGATTAAGAATGGGTCTGCCTTTCCCAGCCCAGGGACTCAAATGTTAATCTCCTTTGGCAACACCCTCACAGACACACACAGGATCAATACTTTGTATCCTTCAACCCAATCAAGTTGACGCTCAGTATTAACTATCACACAAACTGAAGTGGATCATTTGGCTTTCCAAATGGTTATGCTGTGAGATTAATCATGTATTTCACAAATTGAACACCAATAATATTCAAAAATATTTTGCAACCAAACACACTTTATGACATCATTAAATGATTCTTTAATTTCACGAAGAAAACACAAATTCAGCACCCCCAAAATGAAAATTATGTATACAATAAAGCATAATGTAAATGTTATATAATATGACATATAACTTTATATTATTAATACTGAGTTACACCATGTTGTGTAGTGAGTACTAGAATATGTATTTGAATACAATAGTTAGCTAAGCATCTTTATTTCTTGACATACTTTGACTTTAGACATTTTATTTTATTATATTTTTTTAAGACACAGGACCTCACTCTGTCCCCCAGGCTGGAGTGCAGTGGTATGATCATAGCTTACTGCAGCCTTGAACTCCTGGGCTCAAGCAATCTTTCTGCCTTGGCCTCCCAAAGGGATTACAGGCTGAACCACCGCATGTGGTGTATTTTATTTTTTTAAATACATTTTTCTAGCCCCTTTCGCAGTAACCGGGACCTACCCTTAGGTGAGGCACAGATGGACACGCAGAGCCAACACACTAGTGGTCCCAAGCTGGGTCGGAAAACCTGTGTGATCACAGGGAGACCCTTTGAGAAGTCCCCCTTCAACCAAGAGCTAAAACTGATAGGCAAGTATGGCCTCCAGAGCAAACGTGACATCTGCAGGGTTAAATTTACCCTGGACAAGATCTGCAGGGCTGCCCAGGAGCTGCTGGTGCTTGTTGGGAAGGACCCATGGCGTCTGTTTGAAGGCAGTGCCCTGCTGTGGTGACTTATTCACATCAGAGTGCGGTACAGGGGCAGAATGAAACTAGATTGCATCCTAGGCCTGAAGATTGAGGCTTTCTTGCGGAGATGCCTGCAGACCCAGCTCTTCAAGCCAGGAGTGACCAAGTCCAGTCATCATGCCCCTGTGCTGATCCACTAGCACCATATCTAGGTCTGCAGGTGGTGAACATCCTGTCTGTCCTTCATTGACTGCCTGGACTCCCAGAAGCGCGGCAATTTCTCCCTTTGTTCTTTGTTTGGCAGTGGTCGCCTGGGCCTCCTGAAGAGAAGAATTCCAAGAAGGGCCAGGGTGGGGCTGGAGTGCCCCTGGAGATAACCAAGAGGAGGGTTAAGCACACCCATCCCCTCCTGGGGTGGTGGATTGTCTAGTTTTCCAGTCAGATAATGAGATCAACACTTTGAAAACAAGGATTCTAGGGATGATGCTTCTCTATTTTCCATTGATATTATGGAAAAATGTTTTCGAATGTACATACTTTTATATTCCATTAATAAGTACAATCATCTACCCAAATCATTTTTTTCCTGCAATTTCAGCAACTGAATTTGAGGCACGTAAAAATGCTTTGTTTTCTTTCAAACATGCACAATCTACTTTCAAAAATTCTGCAAGCATGAAAAAGAGGAGCACTTTTTTTTATAATTATAAATATAATTTTTTTATTATACTTTAAGTTTTAGGGTACGTGTGCACAATGTGCAGGTTAGTTACATATGTATACATGTGCCATGTTGGTGTGCTGCACCCATTAACTCGTCATTTAACATTAGGTGTATCTCCTAATGCTATCCCTTCCCCTTACCCCCCACCCCACAGCAGGCCCCGGTGTGTGATGTTCCCCTTCCTGTGTCCACGTGTTCTCATTGTTCAATTCCCACCTATGAGTGAGAACACGCGGTGTTTGGTTTTTTTGTCCTTGCAGTAGTTTGCTGAGAATCATGGTTTCCAACTTCATCCATGTCCCTACAAAGGACATGAACTCATCATTTTTTATGGCTGCATAGTATTCCATGGTGTGTATGTGCCACATTTTCTTAATCCAGTCTATCATTGTTGGACATTTGGCTTGGTTCCAAGTCTTTGCTATTGTGAAGAGTGCCGCAATAAACATACATGTGCATGTGTCTTTATAGCAGCATGATTTATAATCCTCTGGGTATATACTCAGTAATGGGATGGCTGGGTCAAATGGTATTTCTAGTTCTAGATCCCTGAGGAATCGCCACACTGACTTCCACAATGGTTGAACTAGTTTACAGTCCCACCAACAGTGTAAAAATGTTCCTATTTCTCCACATCCTCTCCAGCACCTGCTGTTTCCTGACTTTTTAATGATCGCCATTCTAACTGGTGTGAGATGGTATCTCATTGCGGTTTTGATTTGCATTTCTCTGATGGCCAGTGATGATGAGCATTTTTTCATGTGTTTTTTGGCTGCATAAATATCTTATTTTGAGAAGTGTCTGTTCATATCCTTCGCCCACTTTTTGATGGGGTTGTTTGTTTTTTTTCTTGTAAATTTGTTTGAGTTCATTGTAGATTCTGGATGTTAGCCCTTTGTCAGATAAGTAGATGGCAAAAATTTTCTCCCATTCTGTAGGTTACCTGTTCACTCTGATGGTAGTTTCTTTTGCTGTGCAGAACTCTTTAGTTTAATTAGATCCCATTTGTCTATTTTGGCTTTTGTTGCCATTGCTTTTGGTGTTTTAGACATGAAGTCCTTGCCCATGCCTATGTCCTGAATGGTATTGCCTAGGTTTTCTTCTAGGGTTTTTATGGTTTTAGGTCTAACATTTAAGTCTTTAATCCATCTTGAATTAATTTTTGTATAAGGTGTAAGGAAGGGATCCAGTTTCAGCTTTCTAAATATGGCTAGCCAGTTTTCCCAGCACCATTTATTAAGTAGGGAATCGTTTCCCCATTGCTTGTTTTTGTCAGGTTTTTCAAAGATTAGAAGGTTGTAGATATGTGGCATTATTTCTGCGGACTCTGTTCTGTTCCATTGGTCTGTATCTCTGTTTTGGTACCAGTACCATGCTGTTTTGGTTACTGTAGCCTTGTAGTATAGTTTGAAGTCAGGTAGCATGATGTCTCCAGCTTTGTTCTTTTGGCTTAGGATTGACTTGGCAATGCGGGCTCTTTTTTGGTTCCATATGAACTTTAAAGTAGTTTTTTCCAATTCTGTGAAGAAAGTCATTGGTAGCTTGATGGGGGTGGCATTGAATCTATAAATTACCTTGGGCAGTATGGCCATTTTCATGATATTGATTCACTTCTTAAAACATATACCATTTACTAAGAAATCTGTTAAATGTTCAGGTGATTTTGCACAGTTTTCTAGGCAGAATATTTAAACCATATGTTCAGTAATAGGCACATATCTCCTTTGGACAATATGGAATCACTTTCCATAAAGTATTTTCAAAAAATATTCATGTATTTTTTAGCAATGGAACTATTTTTAAAACAAAAATTTGCTTAGAATCTTAGGAAGTCAAAGAGGTAAACATAGCAATGCTAGAGTTGAAGCTTGGTTGGGATGCAGAGGCTCTTCCACTCAGCTATCCATCCATTATCCTACAAGCCCTGTAGGTTTCACCAAGAATCCTGGGTCCTTAAGAAATCGAGTTTGGGAACTGGTATAAGGAACAAGCACCAGGTAAGAATCTGAAAGCTTTGTTCTGAGTTTGAGACTTGCAGCTGGTCATTAACTTTCTCTGGTTTTTGGTTCCGTGATTGGTATAGTGGAGGTATAAGATGTAGATGATCTCGGAGGTATCCTCCAGCTCTAAAACTTTATAATCTCAAGTGCTACTGTTGATAAATTACTCCACATCTGTCCAATCAATGCCAGAGATTTAATCTAAGTTCATGAGCAAGCCAGGCTGTGCCGAAGAGGAAATAGTTCTCGACTCTGTATTTGGCATTGTTTTTAACACTAGAAGCAAATTTCATATTTCACATTGGCTACATTCATCCCTGATCATGAACCAATAATTATTTCAACATTGCCTAGCTTATCTGACACAAATAAGGAATGTTCATGTTGTTACATATTTGAAAACTTTGACTTCTAGTTCATGAATATCAAGTTGAATAGAAACTTGGCACATAGTAGGCATTCAATAAATAGTTGTTCCTTATGACTATGCTAAAAACCACTGAATTGTATACTTTAAAAGAGTGTATTTTATGGTACATGAATTGTATCTGTTTTTTTAAGTTGTTAAGTGAATGAATTAAATAGTTATATTTCTGGATGTAGAAGTAAGGGAATTTGTTGCAGTTTTAAAATCCTAATTTCTGGTGCTCAGAATAAAATAACAGCAACAACAGAAACCAAATTAAAAAAAAAAATAAAAACAAAAGAAGCTGCCACTTGTTGTCAGGAGACATTAAGGATATTGGGGCTGGACACAGTGGCTCACACCTATAATCCCAGCACTTTGGGAGGCCAAGGCGGGAAGATTGCTTGAGCCCAGGAGTTCAAGACGAGCCTGGGCAATAGAGTGACACTCTGTTTATATAAAAAGAAACAAGGTCTCACTTTGTCACCCAGGCCGGAGAGCAGTGGTGCAAACACAGCTCACTGCAGCCTTGACCTCCCAGGCTCAAGGGATCCTCCTGCCTCAGTTACCCAAGTAGCTGGGACTACAGGCCCATGCCACCACACCCAGCTACATTTTATATTTTTTGTAGAGATGGGTATTTGTCATGTTGCCTAGGCTGGTCTTGAACCCCTGGGCTCAAGAAATCCGCCCATCTCAGCATCCCAAAGTGCGAGGATTACAGGCATGAGCCACTGCGCCTGGCCACATTCCTAAACTTTTTAAGATTTTGGCAAGCATGTTACATAATAGAATTTTCCTTGCTGCTTTTTCAGAGGCAAAATAGTGACTAGATCAACTTCACTCATAAATTTCTATGGCATTTTATAATGTTTTTATGGGTCGGGCGTGGTGGCTCACGCCTGTAATACCAGCACTCTGCGAGGCCAAGGCGGATGAATCACCTGAGGTCAGGAGTCGAGACCAGCCTGGCCAACATGGTAAAAACCCATATCTACTAAAAAATACAAAAAAATAGCTGGGCGTGATGGCGGGCGCCTTTAATCCCAGCTACTTGGGAGGCTGAGGCAGGAGAATCACTTGAACCCGGGAGGCAGAGGTTGCGGTGAGCTGAGATTTCGCCATTGCACTCCAGCCTGGGCAATAAGAGCAAAACTCCATCTCAAAAAAAAAAAAAATGTTTTTATGCTTTGTAAGTATTACATTCAATGCCATGAATTCACGATGCCTAATATGTTGCCTATTATTCCCTTGGGTCAATTTCTTAATGCGGTGAGAGCCATGGGCTTACACATTAACTGTAAACATTTACAATGTTTGGAATCGGCTTGCACCTGTAATCTCAGATACTGGGAGGCTGAGGCAGGAGGCTTGCTTGAACCCAAGAGTTCTAGGCCAGCCTTAGCAACATACCGAGACCCTGCCTCTATGGAAAAAAAAAGTATCAATTAGTCAGGTGGGTGGCAGCACGTGCACGTATTCCAAGGCGCTTGGGAGGCTGAGGCAGGAGGATCATTTGGGCCTAGGAGTTCAAGCCTGCAGTAACCTATAATCATGCCACTGCACTCCAGCCCGGGTAAGAGTGAAACCCTCATCTCTCTAAAAAAAGAAATTACAATGTTCAATCAAATGTACATAAACATAGTATTTTTATATATTTCCTTCTTTCTGAGTAAATGAATATTTGTTGGGGGAGAGCTTATAAATTAGTTTAAAATAAAAACTCTTTATATTTGGTTTATTTCTTATCTTTACTATATTATTAATAAGAGGGCAGCCATAGACTATTTTTAAGAATTCTATAGCCTACATATATTTCAGAGGCAAAAGTCCTTTAATTCTGCTTTAAAAACACTTCGTTCAGTAACACGTGGTACATACTTTTTTTTTTTTTTTTTTTTTGAGACAGAGTCTCACTCTGTCACCCAGGCTGGAGTGAAGTGGCACAATTTCGGCTCACCACAACCTCTGCCTCCCTGGTTCAAGCAGTTCTCATGCCTCAGCCTCCCAAGTAGCTGGGACTACAGGCTCATGCCACCATGCCCATCTGATTTTTATATTTTTAGTAGAGACAGGGTTTCGCCATGTTGGCCAGGCTGGTCTCGAACTCCTGACCTCAGGTGATCTGCCTGCCTTGGCCTCCCAAAGTGTTGGGATTACAGGCATGAGCCACCGCACCTGGCCAGTACATACTGTTTAAACTCTGCTGACACATCATTTATACCTCTGATATAACCCTTAGAACATGGAGGGTCCTAAGTAACTGTCTAACCGTCTCATTTTATAGATAAGAAAAGTAAAGCCTGAAAAGCTTACATGACATGTCCAACACTACCTAGCCACTTGATGGCAGAGTTTATGCTTCAGAATTACCTAGAAATTCAAAAGATAATTCAAAAATCATTTACATTATCTAAATTCCCAAACAAACCTGATGACTTTTCCTGATCCTATATCCTAATTCTCATTTGCTGTTTTTCTCCTCTTGATATGTTAATATTTACATACATCTTAATTACTTACAGAGTATTTGAGATAACCCAGCAGCATATTGCATAAAACTCTTAGGTTTGCTTTGTACTATAGTAATACGTTTAGATGATTGATTGATTGATTGGTTGATTTTATTTTTTGAGATGGACTTTCACTCTTGTTGCCCATGCTGGTGTGCAGTGGCGTGATCTTAGCTCATTGCAACCTCCGCCTCCCAGGTTCAAGCCATTCTCTTGTCTCAGCCTCCCAAGTAGCGGGGATTACAAGCATGTGCCACTATGCCTGGCTAATTTTTGTATTTTTAGAAGAGACAGGGTTTCACCATGTTGGTCATGCTGGTCTCAAACTCCTGACCTCAGGTGATCCATCTGCCTCAGCCTCTGAAAGTTCTGGGATTACAGGTGTGAGCCACCGTGCCCGGCCAAGTTTGGACGATTTCTAAAAGTCATTATTTACAGCACGTTATAATGACATCTATACGTCTGTTAAAAATTATTCTTTATATAGGCTTTGAACATTTCTGGCAAAAACTGTATTTGTGTTTGTTCTCAATATTGTAGTACTCACTTTAATGCTATAACCTGAGGAAACTGAAGATCAGAAGCGTGAGGAGGACATTTTTATGTACTTGTTTCTCTTAGTTAAAAGATAAGTTCCCTCAACCTTGGTTTTCCCACGCAGGTTTGTCTCTGCCTCAGAGATGAATTGAAGAATTATTCTCACCAGCAGCAGGTGTAGTTAGTCAGTTTACCAACATATTTGTTATATCACCAGAATACTTTGGTCGTCAGTAATCATTTTTTATGATCCACTTACTGACCAACCAGAGATTCACTAAATACACACACATGCACACACACACACACACACACCCTTGCAAAGCTACAAATCAGGCTCTATGGTGGATGATGTGGTATGACCCCCACCGCACCCCCCAATTCTAGCCCCTTAAGGACTAAGACACTTATGCGCCCATTTGCCCAGAGTGTTGGCTGCTGACTACTGGCAGCTACATTCTTCTTGTGAAATTGTTCTTTACATAAAGAAGCTGCTTCACCTAAGTTTACACCCCCACTATCAATGTGGGAATACAAAGGCCTGGACCCTTGGCTTTAATTTAGAACTTCTCTGAAGGGGCTTGAGAGCTCCCGTGGGTCAACTGAGACCTCTGTTGTAACTTCATCACAGTTCAATTTCTCCCTCTCTAATCCTACTTCCTTACCTCTCACAGATCATGTTCCTGAGAGAAACCCTCCTTTCCACAACAAACCTCCTACATGCGCACCTCAGAATCTCAGTCTATTTCCTGGGATCCCAACTTGTAGCTGCTTACAAATATGTGTGTGTGGAAATGGAAGGAGAAAAAAGAAGAAGTTTGAATCAGTTGATTAATTTTGCCTATCACATGTGGCATAATCATGGGAGAAAGGCCAGGAAAACAAGGCTTGGATATTAAATTCATTTTCTTATATAATACTACTGGTTCTATTTTTTCTATAGTCCTTACATTGGATTATCATTTAATTACCTCTGAACGTTAGACTACCTCATCCTTCCATTCTTTACCCACTTTTCTCTCTATAATTCCATAAAGAGGCCAGATGTGGTGGCGTACATCTGTAATCCCAGTGCTTTGGGAGGCTGACATGGGAGGATCAGTTGAGGCCAGGAGTCTGAGACAAGCCTGGGCAATATAGCGAGATCCAGTCTCTTAAAAAAAATTATAAACAGTCTTTTCTATTCAGGTAAGTCCTATGAATTTAATTAGCACCTATACACACGTGGATTCCTAAATCTTTAGCTCCAATTCTAACCACTTTCTGAGGTTTAGATAAGAATTTTCTAAGCCCATTTGACCTCTCAACTTGAATTTTTGACAGACACTTCAAATTTATTGTGTCCAAAACTAAACTCATTACCATCTAAACCACTTCCCCATATAGTCTCTATCTATGTTTTAATACGGTCACTATCTGCCCAGTTCCCCTAAAGTAAATGATCTAATCATTGTTAATCTTCCCATATGTTATACTAATGGTTGATCACCAAGTCTTGAAAATTCTAATCAGAAATGTGAAATCTATTTTTTTCCACTGCTTTACTTAAGTCTTGTCATTTTATTTTCCTTTTTGGTCTGAAAGGCTACCTACATATTCAATTTTAGTTCTTTAACCATCCTCCCAGTTTTTTGGTGTAACTCACCACATACCACCTACCTTTACAGTCTGTAAAAGAAACTGTATCCAGCGGTATTTGTGAAAACCAATTTGGGCCCCACTTCCCTGTTTCTGATCCATTACATATCCTGAGTTCTTATTCTGTCTCTTTTACTTCGAATTGGCATTTATGTGTGTGTTTGGGCTCTTGTATCCTATCTATCCTGTAGGATACAGACTTGGCTGGCTGTACTCTGGACCCCTGCAGGTGATGTTATCATTCTCATACTCTGAGCTGAAGCCTCTGGGTACTAAGGATGTAGCAGTCAACAAAAATTACTATTCTCATACAGTTTACATTCTAGTGGGAAAAGTGCATCTGTTGAAGCTCAGAGATGAGGGAGGGGAATAACCACAATATTTACACTTTCTCACCTGGCTGACCTAGTTTGTTAAAGAGGGGGAGAGACTGTTTGTCCAGCAGATTGTACCAGCATCTCCTCCCATAGTTGTCCAAGGGATCTGTAAACCATTGCTACTTCACCCTCTTCAAACATATCTTGGGATCAATTGTAAAAAACAAAAACAAAAACAGCCTTCCTTGCTTAAGCAACTGCAAATTCATATGAAAGCCTGAGACTCATAATTGATATGTATAGTAGGGTGATATTTTACAATATTGTAAGGATACAGTGTAATCTTCACAGCTTTCCTTTTCCTTGGTTTGAGGCTTATTACACAAAAGGAGCCAGAGGATTATTACACAAAGGAAGCTACACCAGAAAGGACGCTGATTAGCTTTGAGACTCAAAGCTGACTTTCCTGACCTCTCTAAGAAGAGAATTATCTTGCAAACCTGGAGAATGAAAGGGTTTCCCAAACTCCTTTTGCTGGCATTAACACATCAAAGGCTAGGCCTGATAGCTATTAGGCTCTCACATCACCACTGCCTACAATAGGAAACATCATATTGTGACCCAGTTCACATGTACCTAGACCGAATATTATACGTACATGTGAACTGGATCATAACATACATAATATACATACACACATATGCATTATCACTGAAACAAAAATTTAACATGCATTTTGATATATTCTATCCACTACAATTTTATTTCTTTTTAATACACTATTCACAGCACACTGAACTGTGATGTGCATTAAAAAAATACCACCTAGGATTTTTCAAAAGGGAGAATTCAGTGAGACAGAAAAATAAGTTAATTCTGCTTCTGCTGGCGGGAGTGTTGGGGATGGGCGGGGGTGGGGACCGTGCTTAGGGAAAGGATCTGAGGAATCAGAATGTTCAAATTCTTGGTGTTGGGTAGGTTTTGATCAGAGGGAAAATATCTTACAGTGAAGAATAGAATTATTTGATGTTGCTTATTAAAAGCTGA
Source organism: Gorilla gorilla gorilla (assembly GCF_029281585.2). Lineage (NCBI taxonomy): Eukaryota > Metazoa > Chordata > Mammalia > Primates > Hominidae > Gorilla > Gorilla gorilla. Next base: position 103,127,176 of record NC_073228.2, read on the forward strand.
AAGTTTGAAGTCACTGCATTCAGGGGGAACTGTAAGGTCACCAAGACATTGTAAAAAAATAGATAAGGATGAGGCAACTGCAGAATGTTTACATTCTTACAGGGATAAGCACAGGATAAGCTAAAACCACAGCTGGTGTTTGACCAAAGAAGAACTGGCTATAACTGACATTGCTCTGTGTGGGTCCCTCCTGATGACCTGGGCAGTGAAATTCCTCCTTATGATAATGATATTATAAAAAGAAAGAAGTAAGAAAATGAAGTAATTGGTAACCAGTGGTGGAGCGACCTGTGGTCTAGCTTACTGTCACCTTGAGGGAAAGAGTGGGGAGCACTTGTGTTTGTGGTGGGTTGGGTGGTGGTGGCTGCAGGTGGAAAGTTGTGCAAGAAAGATGAGACCATGAAAATGATAAACATGAGGTAGGCATAAAAATGTACAGACTTGTAGGCCGGGCGCACTGGCTCACGCCTGTAATCCCAGCACTTTGGGAGGCCAAGGCGGGCGGATCACCTGGTCGGGAGTTCGAGACCAACCTGACCAACAGGGTGAAACCCTGTCTCTACTAAAAATACAAAAAATTAGCTGGGTGTGGTGGCGCATGCCTGTAATCCCAGCTACTCGGGAGGCTGAGGCAGGAGAATCACTTGAACCCAGGAGGTGGAGGTTGTGGTGAGCTGAGATGGTGCCATTGCACTCCAGCCTGGGCAACAAGAGTGAAAACTCCATTTCAAAAAAAAAAATGTACAGACTCGCATACTTAGAGAAAATGCTTAGGTGCTGTAGACATGTTACTATTAACCGACAAGGTTGTGTTCAATAAAGATAATAGAATTTTGTGTCTCCACATTGCCTCATCAGTTTCCCCCATCCTACCTTTGAAGCAACAAGTAGATTAAGCTGAGGTTTTTCCAGGCTGGGTTAAATTTAGATTTTTTTCTTCCTTGCCTCCCAAAAGGGGAGGAACTAAAAAGGAAGATGACATTGTTGACTGCCATATCCTTAGTACCCAGAGGGGACTAAGAGGTTAGAGTAAATGAAAAGACCTCATTGTCATTGTACATTCAGGTATAGTGAGTAAATGTGTGACCCCATCCATATGGTCTTTGCTCAAATGTCACCTTTCGGCAGGCCTTCCCTAACCACACTATAATTTACCCCAAGCACTCCTGTTTCTCCTGTTCTGCTTTACACTTCTACATAGCATTTATCACAAACAACAGTGTGTGTGTATGAATAATATAATGAATCTCGTATGTTCCCATCACCAAGCTTCAATAATTATTAATATTTTACCCATCATTTAATCTATACCCTCATCATTTTGTTTTGCTTTGTTTGGGCTTTTTTCTGAAATGTTTTAAAGTGAATACCAGACATGACATTTCCCTTCATACTGTTTTACTTATTTAATGTCTGTCTTCTCCTACTAGAATATGTGCTCAACAAGGGCGGGAATTTTTATCTACTGTTCACAGAAACAGTCCCAGCATCTTTTTTTCTTTTTCTTTTTAAATTCATTCAAGTTTGAGAAGTTATTCTTATTCCGAGCATCTTTTTTGTTTGTTTTTTTGTTTTTTTGTTTTTGTTTTTTTTTTAAGACAAAGACTCACTCTGTTACTCAGGCTAGATTGCAGTAGCATGATCACAGCTCACTGCAGCCTCAGCCTTCCCAGGCTCATGTGATCCTCACACTTCAGCCCCCTCAGAAGCTGAAATTGCAACTGCACGCCACCACACCCAGCTAATTTTGTATTTTTTGTAGAGATGGGATTTCGCATGTTGCCCAAGCTGGTCTCGAGCTCCTGGGTTCAAGCAATCTGCCCACCTCAGCCTCACAAAGTGCTGGGATTATAGGCATGAGCCATCGCTCCAGCCCCAGCACCTTAAAAAGGTTCCTGGCACATAATAAGTACACAGTAAATATTTTTGAGTGCATAAATATGGAATCCAAAAAGTAACATTTTCAGTCTCTTGCTAGTTAGGCATTGTCTCAGTCAGTTCAGGATGCTATAATGGAATATCATAGATTGGGTGGCTTAAACAACAGAATAGTTTGTTTTTAGTGTATAGAAATGCAAATAATTTTTCATGTGTTGGTTTTGTATCCTGCAACTCTCTGGATTTATTAGTTTGAAGAGTTTTTTTATGGCATTTTTAAAGGATTTTCTATACATAAGATGTTGCTCACAAAGAGGGACAACTTTACTTCTTCCTTTTCGATTTGGATATTTCTTATTTCTTTTTCTTGCCACGTTGCTCTGGCTAGGACTTCTAGTACTTTGTTGAATTGAAGTGGTGAAAGTGGGCATATTTGCCTTGTTCCTGATCTTAGAGAAAAAACTTTCAGTTTTCCACTGATGAATATGATGTTAGCTGTTGGCTTTTCATATATATACTTTATTATGTTGAGGTACTTCACTTCTCTTCTCTTTTTAAAATTTTTTAAAAATCCCAAATTGTAGTAGAGACAGTCTGTGGTTTTTTTTTTTTAATCACAAAAGGATGTTGAATCTCATAAAATGCTTTTTTGGCGTCTATTGAAATGATCATATGGATTTTATCTGTTGATGTGGCAAATCACATTGATTAATTATTTTGTATCTGAAAAGAAAATTAGGAAAACAATCCCATTTACAACAGCACCAAAAATAATAAAATACTTAGGAATAAACTTAATTAAGGCGGTAAAAGACATACACTGAAAACTATAAAACATTGATGAAATAAAGAAGACATACATAAATGGAATGATACTGTATTCATGGACTGGAAGATTTAAAATTGTTAAAATATTCGTACTATACAAAACAATACAGATTTAATGCAATCCCTGTCAAAATCCCAATGGCATTTTTTTTACAGAAATAGAAAAAAATTCTAAAATTCATGTGGAACCACAAAAGACCATGAATAGCCAAATCAATCTTGGAAAAGAACAAAGCTGGAAGCATCACACATCCTGACTTCAAAATATGTTACAAAACTACAGTAATCAAAACATATATACAAAAACACATATACAAAAATACATATACAAAAATCAGCTCAAAATAAATGAAAGATTTAAATGTAAGGCTTGAAACAGTAAAACTCCTAGAAGAAAACTTAGGGGAAAAGCTTCATGACATTGATCGGCAATGATTTTTTATATACAACACCAAAATTACAGGCAGCAAAAACAAAAATAAGTGGGACTACATCAAGGTACATAAACCTGCACAGCAAGGGAAACAATCAACAAAGTGAAAAAGCAACTTACACAATAGAAGAAGATATTTGCAAACCACATTCTGATAAAGGTTAATCTCCAAAATATACAGTGATTTCCTACAACTCAATAGTAAGAAAATGGATAACCAGATTTTAAAAAATGGTCTAAGGACTTGAACAGACATTTTTCCAAAGAAGACATGCAAATGGCCAACAGATATGTGAAAAACAAATGCTCAGTGTCATAAATCAGGGACATGCAAGTTAAAACGACAATGAGATACCACCTCACACCTGTCAGGATGGTTACTATCAAAGGAAACAAAAAACAAGGGTTGGCAAGAATGTGGAGAAACTGGAACCCTTGTTAGTGGGAATGTAAAATGGTGCAGTTGCAGTGGAAAACAATAGAGAGCTTCCTCAAAAAATTTAAAAAATGGGACTACTGTGTGATTCTGCAATCCCACTTCTGTGTGTATATCCAAAACAATTGAAATCAGGATCTCAAAGATGTTAGCACTCCTGTGTTCATTACCGCACTATTTCACCATAACCAAGATGAGGCTATAACCTAAATGTTCATGGAAAGATGAATGGATTTTTAAAGTGTGGTACATACAAATGGTAACATATTATTCAGCCCTAAAAAAGAAGGGAATTCTACAATATGCAACCACATGGATGAACCTTGAGGACATTACATTAAGCAAAGCAAGCCAGTCACAGAAGGACAAATAGTGCATGATTTCACTTATTTGAGGTATCTAAAATAGTCAAGTCTGGAAATTCAAGGAAGGAATGGTAGTTTCCAGGAGTGGAGGAAGGAGAAATGGGGTATTATTAATCAATAGGCATGAAGTTTCATTTAAACAAGACGAGCAAGTTGTATAGATCTGCTGTACAACATTGTGCCTGTAACCAAAAACACTGTTATTGTACACTTAAACATTTGTTAAAAAGGTAGATCTCATGGTAAGTGTTCTTACTACAATGAAATAAAATTTAAAAAAAAAGAAAAACTGCCAAGTCTAACACTGCTAGCATACCAGTGAGCACTTTTTCCTCAAACTTGCAGCAGCCACTGCTCAAAGTTCTCCATCTCAGTATCCATTTGTCAGTAACCCGCCATCATAGGCCAATTACTGCACTGGGTTCTAGATCATTTACACTTCTACATACTATACAGGCCCAAGGCATAATTCACTAGAATAGAATTTGCAGAATGTGTTGCTCTACCCATTCAGCTAATCACAGCAGTCATTACCATTACAGCTTCCATCCCTAATTCCCCACTTCCCTGCCCCTCTAAGAACCAACCTCTGATTGATAGTGGGATAAGCTGCTTAAGAAAACCTACAGGATCCACTCTGCTCTTGGACATCTAATGTTTTAGCATAGTCAGCACATTGTCATTCTTATGGTAAATGCACCAGATTTTTGCTTAGGGCACTGTCTCTCTTTGGTTACCATTCCACATTGTTAGGTTGGGACTGATCACTCCACCTTTAATCCAGACGAAATTATGTAAGCCAGTCAGAGAATCTCATTAGCCTTGCCACAGTGCTTGGGTCATAGATAAATGTATAACAGGAAACAGGCAAGTCAAAGGCATGAAACCCATTTCTGAGCTATATGTTGGAATTGTTGGGGGCAGAATAGCTCTCTTCACAACAGGTTTAAACCTAAAAAATTTTGAGCTGCTGGTTGCACTTTTGCTATCATGTGTGGAGAGCCTGAGGTGAGCCTATCTGAGACTGAAGATAATGCTTAGGAAAGGGAATCAAGAAATGACTAGTTAGTATCAATTGAGCAATTACTATGTGTTAATCACAATTGATCATTTAATTCTACAGTAACTCTTAGAAACAGGGTCCACACTGATCATCCACAAGCTAGAGATGAGGTCAATAAGAATAAATGTCTTGCCCAAAGTTTTACAGCTAATGGCAAAGCTGAGATTTGTACCTAGGCAGTCTAGATCTAGAACCCATGTTCAGTACCGCTATGCTACACTGTCTCAATGCATGCTAATATATTGACTAATAAATACACACTTCAGAAACAGCTAGAGAGAGAGTAAGAGCCTGAGAGAGACAATGAGTCCTGGCTATTTGTCTTTGAGTGCCTGGATCTAATCATACCTGAAATTATAAACTTTTTTTTTTTTTTTTTTGAAACGGAATCTTGCACTGTCACCCAGGCTGGAGGGCAGTGGCACGATCTCAGCTCACTGCACCCTCCGCCTCCCGGGTTCAAGCGATTCTCCTGCCTCAGTCTCCTGAGTAGCTGGTATTACAGGGGCCTGCCACCACACCCAGCTAATTTTTTGTATTTTTAGTAGAGACGGGTTTCACCATGTTGGCCAGACTGGTCTCAAACCCCTGACCTCGTGATTCACCCGCCTCAGCCTCCCAAAGTGCTGGGAATATAGTCGTGAGCCACCGTGCCCGGCCTAAACTTTTTTTTTTTTAATTAAATAAGCAAATTCCCCTTTCCGCTTTTTTTCAGAAGCCAGTTTGACTGTTAAAACTGATAAAACTGATGAAACTCCTAATATATCCTTCAATATGCAAGGAGTGATACACAGAAACCTGTATCAAACGTGAAAGCTTACAGATCACACTGAAACCACTGGATGGCTCTACAGACTTTGTAAACATTTACGCTTGAATCTAGGAGAAATTTGAGGACTATTTCATGAGATTCTTTGAGGTAATTCATTGAAGTAACCAACCCTTCAATATTCTCCCTATATTTACCTCTGCCCACTTATGCTCTCTTTCATTTCTTCATGCCAAGCCTGACTGACATACACCTTGCTCTACATCTAGGGCCTACAGCTTCAGGAAAAATCAGAGTACATAGTGAAAGCAGTGTCCTGGTGACCTGGCATGCTGCAACCCAGGCTCCCATCTCAAAATTGCCCATAAATGTATCTGTTTTCCATGGACCTTCCCCGAAAAAGTTACACTGAGCCTTGTCTAGTAGGGGAGCCTTGCGTCCGATATAGTATCCATCTCAAATTTGTTGCTTTAAGTCATCCTAACACATCCACGTGGGGAACCTAAAGGAGCATGACCCGACCCTCCTCATTTGTTCATTTTCTGTTCCTGCTTTCGTCCTGTCCTTAAGTGATTTCCAATTGGAGACGCTTCTTATTTAACCTACCATTTCTGTAGGCAAATATTTCTTAATCAGTATTACAGACAACACAATAAACAAAAAGATTAGCAAATATTAACAAAGTGATAATATTAAAATTAAGAATTTCTGTTTCTTGAAAGATACAATTGAGAGACTGGAAAGGCAAGATACGAAAAAAACGTTTGCAGTGCGTACAGCAAAGAGACCCTGCAAATTAATAAGAAAAGTACCTAGAAAAATAGATAAGAAATTTGATTGGCCAGGTGTGGTCAATCCTAGCACTTTGGGAGGCTGAGGCAGGCAGATCGCTTGAGCCCAGGAGTTTGAGACCAGCCTGGGCAACAAGATAAAACCCCGTCTCTACAAAAAAACAGAAAAATCAGCTGAGTGTGGTGGCAGGCACCTGTAACCCCAGCTACTTGGGAGGTGGAGGAGGGAGGATCACCTGAGACCAGGGAGCTGCGGCTATGGAGAGCTGTGATCGTGCCACTGTATTCCAACCTGGGTGACAGAGTGAGCCCCTGTCTCCAAAAAAAAAAAAAAAAAAAAAGTTAAAAAAAAATCCCAAAACTTAATTTGGTACTCCATATAATAGGATACACAATTGATCAATCAATATATGAAAAGGTATGTAGCATCATTAGTCAAAAGGGAATTGAAATTAGAACTATAAGGAGTTAACATTACCTACCCAGTGATCAGAATGGTTAAGAATATCAATACTAAGAGTTATGTGGGCCACATGGGGTGGCTCATGCCTGTAATCCCAATACTTTGGAAGACTGAGGCAGGAGGATCCTTTGAGGCCAGGAGTTCAAGACCAGCATGGGCAACATAGCAAGACACTGTCTCTACATAAAAATTAAAACATAATTTTTAAAAACTTAACCAGGCATAGTGGCATGTACCTGGAGTCCTAGCTACTCAGGAGGCAGAGGTAGGAGGATTCCTTGGCCCAGAAATTCAAGGTTACAGTGAGCTATGATCACACCACAGTACTCCAGCCTGAGAGACCCTGCCTCTATTGAAAAAGATAAAAAGTTGATTTGGGTAATTTGTTGATGATCTGAAACTCTCACACACTTTTGGTAGGACTATAAATTGGTACAACTTTGCAAAAACAGTATTAATCTGCTAAAATTTTAATCTCCTAAAATCTTAGGGATACGCCCACCAGGAATGCAAACATTGCATATCAAAGCTACACTGGAAGTTCTTAACAGTATTATTTATCCTAGCTATAAATTGCAGGCAACCCCAATGGAGTTAGAATGGATAAATAATATGTGACATATTCATGGAGCAAAATACCATTCAGCAGTAAAAGTGAAGACGCTATAGCTGTGTACACAATGTGAATGCATCCCACAAACATACTGGACACCAAATAATATAAATGCATGATTCTATTAATGTATACTCAGAAATGAAATTTTAGAAGTTAGAATATTGGTTACCTTTGAGGAAAAGAAAAGGGATAGTTCACCTTGCTCCAGAATACCCTGGTAACATACATACTACCATGGCTGTCTGGTGGGTAATTCTACCCTCTGCCCCAAGTCCCATGTCCCACTCCAGACCACAAGCAGGTTCCCCAGTCTTTCTACCCGATTCACCAATGGAAGGGATGGTGGAACTGTGTTCTAACAGTGGTCAACAACTCAGATTTTCCTAAACGTTGCATATACATGCATAACTATTTGTTCATACTGTTCCCTCTGCCTAGCATGGAATTCCCTCTTCTCTCTCAGCAGAGAAACTTAATACTCCCAATTCAAAACGCAGATGGCACCACGCGAGGTCAGAGAAAGAGGCAAGAAGTTTTAGTCAACCTGTCTTTGATTATTGGCTTGCCATATGCAGTCTACGTGTACTTGATCATCGCTTAACTTTTTAGCCTGTTTCTCATGTATGAAACGAGAATAATGATATCCAGCTCATGGGTTGTTTAAAGGAATACATGACATGATAAGGTAAGAGCTTATTACATATTTTTCTTTGTTTTCCTTTTTCCCTTGCAGTATCACTTGCTTTCAGCTATGTACTGGCACCACTCAGAATAATTTTAGAGTCATTAATTTTATTTATTTATTTTTCTCTTTTATTTCTTTTAACATTTTTTTTTTTTTAATTTTAAAGACATGGTCTTGCTTTGTTGCCCAGGCTGGTCTCAAACTCCTGGGCTCAGGTGATCCTTCTGCCTCAGCCTCCCAAAATGCTGGAATTACAGGCATGAGCCACAGCACATGGACCCAAGTCATTAATTTTGTTTTATTTAATGTAATTTATTTATTTGAGACAGGGTCTCACTCTGTTGCCCAGGCTGGAGTGCAGTGGTACGATCTTGGCTCACTGCAGCCTCCCTCCACCTCCCGGGTTCAAGCAATTCTTCTGCCTCAGCCTCCTGAGTAGCTGAGATTACAGGCATGGGCCACCATGCCCAGCTAATTGTTGTATTTTTAGTAGAGATGGGGTTTTACCATGTCAGTCAGGCTGGTCTTGAACTCCTGACCTCAAGTGATCCACCTGGCTCGGCTTCCCAAAGTGCTGGGATTACAGGCATGAGCCACCACCCCTGGCCCTAAGTCATTAATTTTAAAAAATATTTATTTAGGATGAGCGTACTTGGTAGGAGCCAGGGTTAGAAAAAGAGCAAGATATGATTCACAAGAAATTATTACTTTGGCCAGGAACAGCAAGTTAGTGAATAAGAAAATGTCTAATGAAAAAATAATTTTCAGAAATTTTAAGAAAATTTTAAGAGATTTTAAAGCCATTATATGCAAGAGACTAAATTTTTTAGATAACCAGAGAGATTAATTAGAAATCTACAGTAGCTACGCTGATCTAAAGTTATTGGTATCTAGCTTAATAGGTATGTCAATGGGAAGAGAAAAAAAAAGATATGACACGTGAGACATTAAGAAGGAAGAAGCATTATAATTTTTTAATAGATACTGTATAAAGAATAGTACAGGCCAGACATGGTGGCTCACGCCTGTAATTCCAACACTTTTCGAAGCCCAGGCGAGAGTATCACTTGAGTCAGGAGTTTGAGACCAGCCTGAGCAAAAAAAGCAAGACCCCATCTCTAAAAATAAAAAATAAAAAAAATTAGCCAGATGTGGTGGCATGCACCTGTGCTAGGTGACAGAGTGAGACCCTGCCGAAGAAGAAGGCAAAGAAGAAGGAAGGAAGAAGAAAAGAAGAATGAGGAGAAGGAAGAAGGAGGAGAAGTGGTAGAATGAGGGTGACGAGCAGAAGAAGAAGGAGAAGAAGAAAGAAGAGGAAGAGGAGGAGAAACGAGAAAAAGAAGGAGAAAAGAAGAAGAAAAGAATAGTACAATGTGAACCTGTTTTGTATTTTTTGGTTTTTTTTTTTTTAGTGACAGGGTCTCACTAGGTCATCCAGGCTGGATTACAGTGGCTCAGTCATAGCTTACTGCAGCCTTCTGTACTACAGGCACACACCACCATGCCAATTTTTTTTTTTTTTTTTTTTTTTTTTTAAGATGAGGTCTCTGTGTTACTCAGGCTGATCTCAAATTCCTAGGTTCATGCAGTCCTGCTTCAGCCTCCTGAGTAGCTGGGATTATAGGCTTGAGCTACACTGCACCTTGCAATTTCAAAGTCACATAAAAATTGTGTTTGTTTCCTCTGAAACCAAAAACCTACCAATATTTTATCAGTCTAACTGTATGTGCTTCCAATGGTGTTAGCTGAAAATTTCAAACATTCAAAACAAAACACACTTATAGAATAAATTCATCACGTTGATTCTAAATAACATTAAACATGTTTTATTAAACATCGTGATTTTAATTTTTGAAAGATGAGACTTTCCTCACTTCTGTCAAAATATCTATCTTGGAAAAAAGAAAATAGGATGCAGGAAAACATCAAGTGGCAACTGTTGCTACATAGCTAGAAGGCTACATATGTTTCAGTTATTAGACAAACATTTCCATGCTCTGTGGCTTTAAAAAAGATTACTGCCCATGTAATGGGACATAAATCTTAACAATGCATACAATTTGACAACTTGAAATTTATTGGTATTGTTATGAGTTGTTTAACTGACAAAGTTTTACTTTGACATTTGAATAAAACATCTAATATGCAATTTGCTTAACATACTTTGCATATCAACTGCTATAATATAAACTTTTATTGTAACAATGGGAATATAAGATATAAAGACATTTTTACATAGTAGAAGTGAACCAGTGAATCCTTTAAGATGAAATGTGAAATCCTGGCAAGGAGGAGGAAAGAACAGAACATATTAACAGAATGCCCTAAGATGGTCTGGGAACACTTACCCCAAATCAATATTTCATCAAGCAGATCACATAGCAAAGCTACTAATGTTATTAAGCACTGAACTAAGATACATAAATAGAGAATAAAAATTTGTAATACACAAAATAAATTACATGTTTATAGTTGTGGATATATAAAAAGCCAGTATTTTAAAAAAAGATCCTGGAAGAATCATGGCTTGCCAATAATCAAAATTGATTCTGGAGTGTTTCATCAATGGAAGATCTTTTGAAGTAACAGGATACTCATAATGGGGAAGATACACTCAGGAGAGAGGGAAAAAAAACCTTCTGGTATAAAATCATGGAATATCACAATAACTATTTAATAGGAACAAATATTCCTATTGAAGTACTAAACTTTAATGTTCCTATTAAAATACTAAACTCCTGGATATTACTCATCTGACAGGAGACAGTTGAACTTCACTGTTATGCTTATACAAATGTTTGGAATGTAACTTCATCTGGAACAATATTTGCACCTGAAACTTCTTTTATAATCTCATGAAATTTGCCTTATGAGTTTCCACTGCCATTTGGGAGTAACCTACATTCAGTCCTTGCCTCCGTGTTAGTTCGTTGTTGCATTGCTATGAAGAAATACCTAGACGGGCACAATGGCTCACACCTATAATTCCAGCATTTTGGGAGGCTGAGGGGGGCAGATCACTTGAGTCCAAGAGTTTGAAACCAGCCTGGGCAACACACTGAAACCCTGTCTCTACAAAAAATACAAAAATTAGCCTGGTGGTGCACACCTGTAGTCCCAGCTACTCAGGAGGCTAAGGTGGGAGGATCACTTGAGCCCAGGAGGCAGAGATTGCAGTGAGCCATGATTGCACCACTGCACGTCAGCAACGGGGTGACAGAGTAAGACCCTGTCTCAAAAAAAGAAGAGAGTGTGAGAGAGAGAGAGGAGAGAGAGAGAGAGAAATACCTGAGGCTGGGTAATTTATAAAGTAAACAAGTTTCATTGACTCACCGTTCTGCAGGCTGTACAGGAACTGAACACACCCACATAGGGTATGTACAGAAGCAGATGCTAGTGCATCTGCTTCTGGTGAGGCCTCAAGGAAGCTTACAAGCATGGCAGAAGGTGAAGGAGAACCAGCATGTGACATGCAGAGAGAGGGAGAAGATGTCATGCACTTTTAAACAACCAGATCTCACATGAACTCAGAGCAAGAACTGACTAGCACCAAGAGGATGGCGCTAAGCCATTCAAGAGGGATTCACCCCAATAATCCAAACACCTCCCACCAGGACCCACCTGCAACACTGGGAATTACATTTGAACATGCGATTTGGAGGTGACAAACATCCCAACTATATCAGTTTCTACCCTGGTACAGGAATCCTCATTGCATATAGTGCCCTGCCATGTTGGGTGCCCTGAATTTCTTTCAGTTCTACTAGGTACAAAAGTTAGCTGCTTGTGGGCAGTGAGTAACATTCATGAACTTTATGGAGGCTACAGAATTGCCTAGCTGTTCAGTTTGAGGATGCCCCAGAGGAGGGCTATCTCTTAGATACCTTGATAATTAATCTTTTTGCACATAGCATCAACTTCCCAATACATAATATTTTATATCCAAACATTAGAAGAACAGAGTTCATGAATGTTAATGCCTAAGCATGGACTCTTCTGAAAGCTGTGGCTTGTTTATGTGGGTGTGTCTTTAGTTAGGTACCCTATGTGGGTGTGTCTTTAATGTCCCAAGCATTAAAAACCACATCTGTTAGGGTCTAGGGCAGGAAACCCAGACTGTGTCATGCCTGAGTGCCACTCCAGAGTATACGAAAATGAGAACATATTAGAAAAGGTCTTATAGCTTCTCAAGCAGCTCTGTAGTTCCTTTATTCCCAATCTTCTCTTAACCCTCATGTGCTGGTGTTGCTGGTCGAGGACAGTTTCAAAGCAATAATTTCAGAGCCTATGAGCTGCCTCTGTTTATACAATGATATGTGTCATAACTCTCCTGGTTCCTGCAAAAGAGCTGTAATTCTTCTCAGGATTGGGGGTGCACACTTTAAAGAAGTATGTTGATAGAAACCTGTTACAGGAATTCATTTTCCCCTCAAGCCACTTCATGGAAGCACAAGTACAATTTGTAAATTTAGTGAGACCATAATTCAGGGATGCACTGGATTTGGGCTTCAAACTGAGTGCACAGACATCACTGGAAGACTTAGGGGAAAAAAAGGAAGAGACCCTCTGAACAAGGGGGAAAAATTGACAGATGAAAAGGGTGAAACAGAATGATAACTGCCAGAGGAAGGGATGAAGTTTTATTCCCTGCAACAACATCCTTTCTTGTACTGCCTAGGTGAAGAGGCACAGATGCTGCCATGAAAGAGGTTTCCTAGAAAGTGGTGAAGAGACCATAGCCTAATGCAAGTAGAGAATTGGGACCAGGAAAAATAAAGCCATGAAATAATGAGTCTACTGTATTAGAGGTAATTTATTGCTGCTTCCAAGATTTAACATATGGAGTAAAATCCTAAATGCTGAATGAAAGAATCCAAAAGTTGAACATAACATAAGGTGTCCTAGGATCCCTCAAAAAAATAAATTAAATACCATTGGTTTAGAGAGAGGTATTCTATGGATTGACATTTCCTGGGAATTTGGGGGTTTGAGGAAAAAAATATACTATACTTGATGTTTAGTATTTGGTTGTATTACACTATATGTTTAAATACGTAAACATTTTAACATAAGTTCGTTGTCTGAGAATTTGCTCTATTTTCACATATCATCAATACTTCTAGGAAAGAGTTTCCAGAACATTTTATGAAACTTTAATCAGTGGGTATCTATAAATTTTATTGGATTATGGTGCCATATAAACAGGTAAGAAGCCATTTTTTCCCCTAAAACATTCTCCACACAAAATGTTCTTATAAAAAACTATGAACTTTGTCTTTTCTCCTTGGCCCTACAACTCCACCACCACCAGAGCAGGTAAACAGTTCTTAGGATTCCATGCCTCAAAAATGTACTTTCAGGCTAATCTGTTGTTGGCCAAGAAAAAGCTGTATGGCCATAATAACAGGCAATTTGCAGCAAGAGAGACTTGAATTTAAAGTACCTCATCACTTCGCCCACCACACTGGGCCCTGAAAAAAGAACAGGTCACTGAGTCCCTTTCAAGTCAGGAAATTATCTAGTGGACTAGTACCTCATCGTCCTCTTTCAAATATCTCCAACCTATTTTTCATTGCTTATATTTAGGCTCTTTCTTTATAGATCTCATGTTGCATCCTGACTGTTTTCCTGATAGAGCTAGGAGAGAGAGACAGCATGTTCCATTTATGCTTTCTGGACTCCGGGGATCCTAGAAGCCAGCTAAAGCACATAGTTGTAAGAAGAGCTACTTGCTGTAGAACAGAAGAGCCAATCTTTCCTTGTGTATTCTGCCAGAACAAATTCTAGCTTTCCACTGGCTGGCCCCATTCCACCTCACTCCCTTGCCAGGTAAATCTTTTGAGTCATCAAGCACAGCCAGGCTCACCCTATTAGATATGTTTACCCCCAGATTAAAACCTAATGCTTCTCACCTCACCCATCCACCTGGCTTCTCATTCTGAAAGTTGTACTTTATTTATTAAGGGCCTAATTGTTCTTTTTTTGTGCCTTACCTCCACTTCCTAATTTGAATTATTCAGTTTCTTTTGTTTTTTCTTTTCAAACATTTGATACACAGAATGTAATTATTCATAATTCTTGTTTACTACCATAGTCTCATCATTTGTACACACAGGGCTTCCTTCCTTCTCTCCTTCCAACCTTCTTTATTTTTTATTTTTTTACAAATCGGGTCTTGCTGTCACCCAGGCTGGAGTGCATAATCGTAGCTCACTGCAGCCTTGAAATTCTGGGTTCCAACAATCCTCCCACCTCAGCCTCCAGAGTAGCTAGGACTGCAGCCATGTGCCACCATGCCCAGCTAAGTTTTATTTTATTTTGTTTTGGTTTCTATTTTTTTAGAGAGAGGGTCTCACTTTGTTGCCCAAGCTGGTGTTGAACTCCTGGGCTCAAACCAGTCTCTTGCCTTGACCTCCCAAAGTGCTAGGATTACAGGTGTGAGCCACCATGCCTGGCCTTTTTTTTTTTTAATTTATTAGTGTAGTCAGGGTCTCACTATGTTGCCAAGGCTGGTCTTGATCTCTTTGGTTCAAGCAGTCCTTCTGCCTCAGCCTTCTGAGTAGCTGGGACTACAGGTATGCACCACCACACCTGGCCATTTATTATTTTTTATTTATTTATTTTTATTTTTAAATATTTTTTGATTATTATTTTTATTATTCACTTACTATTCCTCAAATATTTTAAAAATTATTTTGTTGAGAAAGGGTCTTGTTCCATTGTCCAGGCTGGAGTGCAATGGCATCATCATGGTTCACTGCAGCCACAACCTCCTGGGCTCAAGAGATCCTCCTGCCTCAGCCTCCTGAGTAGCTGGGACTACTGACATGTGCTACCACACCTAGGTAGTATATATATATATATACTTTTTTTTTGTAGAGAGGTGGTCTCACTATGTTGCCCAGACTGGTCTCAAACTCCTTAGTTCGAGTGATCCTCCCACCTCAGCCTCCCAAAGTGCTGGGATTACAGGTGTGAGCCACTGCACCTGGCCTTATTTTTTTAGAGATGAGGTCTTGCTATGTTGCTCAAGCTGGTCTCAAACTCCTGGGCTCAATAAATCCTCCTGCCTCAGCCTTCTGGATAGCTGGGATTAATAGGCCTGAGCTACAGTGCCTGGCTCAAACCTTTTATTTTAATAATTTTATATATTGCAAATAAGAAAAAGACCATTTATGAGTCTACCACAGGAAAACTAGAGCACAGACAATAATTTACATCCACCTCTGTGGTTCTTCCTTATCTTGTTCCCTCCTGCTTTGATTTGAATGTGTTTCCCCAAATTGTTGTGTTAGAAACCTAATCTTCAATACAACAGTGTTAGAATGTGGGGCCTAATGGGAGGTGTTTAGGTCATGAGGGATGGACCATCATGAATGCATTAATGTTGCTATAAAAATGGCTTGTGAGACTGGGCGCGGTGGCTCATGCCGGTAATCCCAGCACTTTGGGAGGCCGAGGTGGGCAGATCACTTGAGGTCAGGAGTTCAAGGCCAGCCTGGCCAACATGGTGAAATCTTGTCTCTACTAAAAATACAAAAAATTAGCTGGGCATGGTGGCACATGCTTGTAGTCCTTGGATGGCTGAGGCATGAGAATCACTTGAACCCAGGAGGTGGCATTTGCAGTGATCTAAGATTGGGCCACTGCACTCCAGCCTGGGAGACAGAGCAAGATGCCATCTCAAAAAAAAAAAAAAAGACTTGTTAGAGTAGGCTTTCTCTCCCTTCTGCTATGTGAGGACATGGTGTTCCTCCCCTCCGAAGGATGCAGCATTCAAGGTGCTATGTTGGAAGCAGAGAGACTGAGCTCTGACCTGCCAGTGTCTTGATCTTGGACTTTCCAGCCTCCAGAACCATGAAAAGGAAATTTCTATTCTTTATAAATTACCCAGTCTCAGGTAGTCTGTTATAGTAGCACAAAACAGACTAAAACACTGTTATCCCCCACTGCATCCAAGGTAATCACTATTGTGGATCGTGTGTTCATGATTATTTTGCTTTCCTTTTACTATGGTACTGTATGTATGCCTAATTAATTAATTAATTATAGAGATAGGGTCTCCCTATGTTGCCCAGGGTGGTCTTGAACTCCTGGGCTCAAGCAATCCTCTCACCTCAGCCTCCCAAAATGCTGGGATTACAGGCTTGAGCCACCAAGACTGGCCATATGTATGCCTTAAAAATTTGAACTGTTACATGACTCCTTTTCATTTGACTTCAGACTTGAACCCTCATATGACTGCAGTGTTCAGTCTCAGTCTGTCATGGTGTTGCATGAACTAAAGATGAGCTGAAGGTCAGATAAATAGTAATTCAAAGACACTGGACATGACATCTGTGCCTTATTTGTGAAAGAATCCAGTAAAGATGCTCTAAAGGATAGGAACCAAAGATATACTATTAATATTTGCCTTTTCTTTAACTATATGTATTCCTTTAAAAGCTTTAGAGAGAGATTACCTGATAAGTAACCCTCTGAAGATTTCCGATAGTTTGCTGTTTTTCTCTTCACTAGTCTTCTTTACCTGAGAGTGTTCTACTCATTGTTTAAGATATAATTTAAAATTCACCTCAGGGCAACAAATGCAAACATAGACAAATGGGATTACATCAAACTAAAAATCTTCATAGCAAAGGAAATAATCAACAGAGTGAAGAGGCAATGTATAGAATGGGAGAAGATATTTGCAAACTATGCACCTAAGAGGTTAATACTCAAAATATATAAGGAATGTAAACAATTTAATAGCAAGAAGACCACCCAACTGAAAAATGGGCCAAAGATGTGAATAGACATTTTTTTTCAAAAGAAAACACACAATGGACAAGTATGCAAAATCTCAACATTATTAATCATTAAGGAATCAAGCAAATGCAAATAAAAACCACAATAGCACCCTACACTCCTATTAGAAAGGCTACCATTAAAAATGCAAAAGATAAACAAGTGTTGGTGAGGATGTGGAGAAAAAGGAACCCTTGCACACTGTTGTGGGGCATGTAAATTTGTATGGCTATTGTAGAAAACAATTTAGGGGTCCCTAAAAAAATTAAAAATAGAGCTAGCATAAGATCCAGCAATCCAGCTAAGGGGTATATATCCAAAGGTAATGAAATCAGTATGTCAAAAAGATATCTGGCCTCTCATGTTTATTGCAACACTATTCACAATAGCCAGATATAAAAATCAACCAGGATAAAGAAAATATTGTACTTATATAAAATAAAATACTATTCAGCCATAAAAAGAAATCTTGTCATTTGCAACAACATGGGTAAATCTGAAGGACATTAGGTTAAGTGAAATAAGCCAGGCGTAGAAAGACAAATACCACATGATCTCACTTATATGTGGAATCTAAAAATTTTATTCCGTAGAAATAGAGAGTAGAATGATGATTACCAAAGGCTGGGGTTGTGGGGAGTGAGAGAGGAGATATTGGGAAGATGTTGGTCAAATAGTACACAATTATAGTTAGAATGAATAAGTTCATGTGCAGAATGGCGACTAGTTAATGAAGATATATTATGTTCTTGAAAAATGCTAAAAGAGTTTAAAAATGCTAAGTGTTCTCACTACAGAAATGATAACTGTGAAGTAATAGATTTGTTGATTAGCTAGATTGAATCATTCCACAATGTGTATATATTCAAAACATTATATTGTACATATTAAATACATAGAATTTTATATGTCAATTTTTAAAAATAAATAATTTGAAAAAATAAAAGTAACTTCAGAAAATCCTTGTACAGCTCTCATAGGCATATAGTTCTCCATCGTTTGTTCTTTAAGCACATGCCCAAATCATTATTCTGGAATTTATCTCACTTTGTGATGATTATTTCTAGAGAAGCCTGTCTTTTCAAGTCACTGAGCTATTGAAGAGATGGTCTCACTCACTTTTGTGTTTTCCAGAAATTAGTCCAGTACCAGGGCAATAGTAAATATTTGTTTAGTAAATGAATGAATGAATGATGGGCACTATTTCAGATTATTAGAAGTGGAAAATAATGGGGCATGGTGTTGCATGTCTGTAGCCCCAGCTACTTGGGAGGCTGAGGCAGGAGGATTGCTTAAGTCCAGGAGTTCAAGGCCATTCTGGGCAACATAGTGAGACTCTGCCTCAATATATATATTTTTCTTTTTTATGAAAAGAAAACATTACCAAAATACTTACTTATGGTCCCAGACTACAATAAGAATGTGCCGTAATAGGAATGAACTTAAAATTGTTTCCGTATCTGCTCACCCTACTAGGCTTTTTCCTTATAAATGATATCACTGAATAGAAAATGATGGCAAATCATGTTTAACAATCATGCAATAATCACAATAATGATGGGTACTATAACTGATACTGAGGCTGAGGATTACATTCATTTATAGCCTCAGGAAATTCTGACTAAAATGGCAGATTTGGAGACAGTGGTAGAGGGGACAATAGCAGACAAGGAATTTATTTATTTGTTTGTTTATTTTTTAGAGACAGGGTCGTGCTCTGTCACCCAGGCTAAAGTGCAGTGGTGCCATCCTAGCTCACTGCAGCCTTGAATTCCTGGGTTCATGTGATCCTCTCACCTCACCCTCCTGAGTAGGCTGGGACTGCAGGTGCGTGCCACCATGCCCAGCTTCAGGCAAAGAATTTAAACAAATATTTGGAAGATGATGGAACGCAGAGAAGGAGCAATAATTAAATTAGTAGAGCAAAATAAGCTGCAACCTAAATGCCTGCAGAAGGGAATACCAAGAGAAGCGAATAGAATTGTTTCAGGACTCTGGTAAACAGTTAAAATAAGGAGCAAGACAGAACTGCTGGAAACAGAGGGAAACTCTGAAAAATCTATACTCAGAGTAGCTAGACTCTCCTACAAATGCCTTCTTATCTCCCACCACAAACTAGATGTTTAGTCTCTGGATATACTGAATTAGAGAAGCTCTGGGATAGGAGACACCAGCTCAGCAGATGGTGATGGGGGAGGGTTAACTTCAGATACTGAAGGTGACACCCTGAGTTCATTTGTTCTTTTCCCGAAATGCCAACAATCAGACCTATGCCCTATCAGACAGGAGATCAGGGGATCGCTTCATCGAAAAATTGAATAGCCTTGGGATCCCCCAACCAAAAAGTCAGCTTTTTAAGCAGGTAATTGAGAATAAAACTAGCCAATAAGCTTTATACTGCCTTAACCTGAAATGTAGGTGATTAGCCAAAGATCTCTAGATGTTTGAAAATGACCCCTTGACACGAGAGGCACAGGTTCAATCAACCTAATATGGAAAAGGAACCCAGAGAATATTGAGATAGGGCAAGAAGAAGAAAAGAAAATCTTTTTAAAAAATCAGTAATATTCTCAGAGAAACAAGAGAAGATATTGCATCCTCACAACAAAAAACAATGTTACTTTGTAGCAAAGAAATAAGATGCTATATTTTAAAAAGAATAATTTGGGAACCCTCCCCACAAAAAAGTCCTTTTAGAAAAAAATGACAAATGAAAACCTTAAGAAAATAGAACAACAACAACAAAAGGCAGTGAAATATAAGAAAAAATGTAAGAAGATCCAGGAAGTTTGGGCCAGGTGCAGTGACTCATGCCTGTAATCCCAACACTTTGAGGCCAGAGGATGACTTGAAGCCAGGAATTTGAGACCACCTTGGGCAACAAAGTGAGGCCCCTATCTCTATTAAAAAAAAAAAAAAGAAGAAGAAGAAAAAAGAAAAAGAAAAAAAGAAAATTCAGGACTTTCAATATCTGATTAATAGGAGTTCCAAAAAAATAAAGAATAAAGAAAATAGAAATGAGGGAATTATCAAAGACACAACATAAAGAAAATTTTTCAAATTGGAAGAACGAGTCTATGTGTTTAAAGGGCCCACTCAGTGCCCATAGTAGCAAATGAAGACCAACAACAAGGCCAACAAGGCATAGCACTGTGAAATTTCAGAATACTACACATAGAATGAAGATTCTTTAACCTGAAGAGAGAGAAAAAAAAGTAGTATATGGAGGATTATGTCATCAGACTGCAAGAGCAGTAAGTACATGTAGAAGACAGTGCATCAATGCTCTCAAAATTCTAAGGAAAAATTTTCAACCTGGAGTTTTATATTTAGCCAAACTACTCATTAGTTATAAGAAAAAACCAAAGGTATTTTCAACGTGTGAGTCTCAAGAAATATACTTCCCTTCCATTCTTTCTTAAGATATTACAAGCCATGGCCGGGCATGGTGGCTTCCATGTTACTTCCACCTGGTCTCACCCTTGACACATGGGGATTATGGGGATTATAATTCAGGATGAGATTTGGGTGGTAACAGAAGGCCTAATCATATCAATCTTGCTCTGTCACCCAGGATAGAGTGCAGTGACATGATCACAACTCACTACAGCCTCAACCTCCCACACTCAACTGATGAACCCACCTCAGCCTTGCAAGTAGCTGGGACTACAGGCACATGCCACCATGCTGGGCTAACTTACTATTTTTTGTAGAGGCAGAGTTTCACTATGTTACCCAGGCTGGTCTTGAACTCCTGGGCTCAAGCCCAAGAGTCTGTCTGGAGCCCAGGAGTTCAAGACCAGCCTATGCAACATAGTAAGACCCTGTCTATGTTGAGACTGTCTAAATCCTCCTGCCTCAGCCTCCAAAAGTGCTGAGATTACAGGAGTGAAAAATGGCTATTATTAAAAATGAAAAAAAAATAGATGTTGGTGAGGATGCAGAGAAAAGAGGATGCTTATACACTGTTGGTGGGGATGTAAATTAGTACAACTTCTGTGAAAAACAGTATGGAGATGTCTCCAAGAACTAAAAATAGAACTACCATTCAACCCAACATCCCACTACTGGGTATCTACCCACAAGAAAAGAAATGATTATATCAAAATCTACCTGCACTCATGTTTATAGCAGCACTATTCACAATAACAAATATGTGGAACCAACCTAAGTGTCCATCAATGGATGGTTGAATAAAGAAGATGGTACATATATACCATGGAATACTACTCATCCATAAAAATACATGCAATCATGTTTTTTGCAACAACATGTATGGAACTGGAGGCTATTATCTTAAATGAAGTAACCCAGAAACAGAAAGCCAAATATCTCATGTTCTCACTAGTAAGTGGGAGCTAAATAATATGTACACATGGACATAGAGGAATAACAGATATTGGAGACTTGGAAAGGTAGGAGGGTGGAAGTGGAGGGTGAAGGATGAGAAATTGCCTAATGAGTATAATGTACACTATTAGGATAATGGGACCATTAAAAGCCCAGACTTCATCACTCTGCAGTATATCCATGTAACAAATCGACACTTGTGCTGGCCCGGTGGCTCACACCTGTAGTCCCAGCACTTTGGGAGGCCAAGGTGTGAGGATCCCTTGAGCCCAGAGGTTCAAGACCTGCTGGGCAACATAGGGAGACCCAGTCTCTACAATTTTTTTTTTTTTTTTTTTTAACAATTAGCTGTGTGTGGTGATGTGCACTTGTGGTCTCACCTACTCAAGAGGCCAAGGTGAGAGGATTGCTTGAGCCTGGGAGCTCGAAGTTACTGTAAGCCGTGCACTCCAGCACTGCACTCCAGCCTGGCAACAGGGCAAGATCCTGTCTCAAAAAAACCAACCAACCAACCAAAGAAACAAGCAAAAATTCACTTGTACTCTCTAAGTCTATAAAAATTTAAAATAATAATAAGAGGGAAGTTGATCTATGAAAAACCAAGCTTATAAGTATTAAATTAATAAAAGTCATTTGATAGCATTAATGTGAACCTTAATTTTGAATACCAAATTTAATATTGCTCCTCATCTTTTGATTTCTAAGCTGTGTTGGGATATTAAAGAGAGACAAATGAATAACTACTATCTTAGCTCCACAAGTTTCCTGATAGAATTGGAGTCTGCTGAAGTCATCTGCATTGCACATTCATTAGGTATTTTATATATTTGATTTTCTTAAAAATTATTTTTATTTGGCGGCAGGGTCTCTCTATGTTGCCCAGGTTGGACTTGAATTTCTGGGCTCAAACAATTCTACCACCTCAGCATCCCAAGTAGCTGGGACTACTGGTGCATGCCACCTGAGTAGCTGGGATTACAGGCATGTGCCACCATGCCCAGCTAATTTTTGTATTTTCAGTAGAGACAGGATTTCGCCATATTGGCCAGGCTGGTCTCAGACTCCTGGCCTCAAGTGATCTGCCTGGGTTTGGTGATATATTAGTATATTTAATATTAAATAAAAATTGTACAGTTCTTAGCAGAAGCAGCTTTGTACACTTTCCTAATTTCCACTTGTCATTCTTTTTTTGTTGTTTTTCTTGAGACAGAGTCTTGCTCTGTTGCCCAGGCTGAAGTACAGTGGCACGATCTTGGCTCACTGCAACCTCCGCCTCCCGGGTTCAAGAGATTCTCCTGCCTCAGCCTCCCCAGTAGCTGGGATTACAGGCACGCACCACCACGCCTGGCTAATTTTTGTATTCTTAGTAGAGACGGGATTTTACCATGTTGGCCAGGCTGGTCTCAAACTCTTGACCTCGTGATCCACCCACCTCGGCCTCCCAAAGTGCTGGGATTACAGGTGTGAACCACCGTGCCCAGCGCTCCACCTGTCATTCTTGACCATTTTTTCATAAACTCAGACACTGGTTTGGGCTCTTGATGACTTATAGATGGTAAAAGGTTGACATTGTGGAAGACAGTGTGGTGATTCCTCAAAGACAGAAATACCATTTGACCTAGCAATCCCATTATTGGGTGTATACACAAAGGAATATAAATCATTCTGTTATAAAGACACATGCATGTGAATGTTCATTGCAGCACTGTTCACAATAGCAAAGAACTGGACTCAACCTAAGTGCCCATCAATGATAGACTGGATAAAGAAAGTGTGGTACATATATGCCATGGAATACTAGGCAGCCATACAAAAGAATGAGGTCATGTCCTTTGCAGGGACATAGTTGGAGCTGGAAGCCATTATCCTTAGCAAACTAACTCAGGAACAGAAAATCCATACTGCATGTTCTCACTTATAAGTAGGAGCTAAATGATGACAACATGTGTACACACAGAGGGGACCAACACACACTGGGGCCTATGAGAGGGTGGAGGGTGGGAGGAGGCACAGGATCAGGAAAAGTAACTAATGGGTACTAGGCTTAATTCCTGAGTGATAAAATAATCTGTTCAACAAATCTCCATGACATGAGTTTAGCTATGTAACAAACCTGCACATGTACCCCCAAACTTAAAAGTTTTAAGAAAAAGAGAACTGGGGGGCAAGGGGAGGGAGAGCATTAGGACAAATACCTAATGCATGTGGGGCTTAAAACCAGATGACGGGTTGATAGGTGCGGTAAACAACCATGGCACATGTATACCTATGTAACAAACCGGCACATGTATACCTATGTAACAAACCTGCACATTCTGCCCATGTATCCCAGAACTTAAATTAAAAAAAAAAAAAAAAGAGAGAACTGTCACAAGCAAAAGTATATCACAAGCAAAAATATGTTTTTCTTGAAGACCAACAAGCTCAAATAGATCTCTGTGAATTCTTTCTGTAAGTGAACTTTTAAAAAGGGAAGGTTTAGGAATGGAAGAGAAAAAAGAAAAGAAGACACCACTTTCTCAATTAGGAGGAACCCTAAGGCCATCTACTACTTACCCATAAAGAAAGGAAGGTTTATAGAAAAAAACCCAGTGAGGAAAAGCCAGGTGCAATACCACATGCATTGAAGGAACTTTAAAGAGTGCTTCTCAAAGAAAAGGGTCAGAGTGTGCCTTTGGGGCAGGTAGGAGGATGAAAGAATTTTATCGCAGTCACTGCAGGCTGTGGCATAAACTGAAAAAGGTTGAGAAAGTACTGCTTTAACCTTTTCACTAGTGACATAAAAAACTCCAGCCCCCAGCATTGTTACCTACTTTTGTTATCAGTAGGTATCCTCTTTTGGAGGCGAAGTGAGGCAAGAAACGCCTTGAGTTCCCTCAAGTGTAAAGCCAATAGCTTTTATTTTGTCCTCCTGTTAACCCACATGAATTTAACACTCCCACCATGGGATGTTGCTGTTCCATTCAAATGAGATCACAGAGTATTAGAAATACCCTAACTGGACCAGGCACTGTGGCTCATGCCTGTAATCCCCAGCACTTTGAGGGGCCAAGGCAGGCGGATTGCCTGAACTCAGGGGTTCAAGACCAAACTGGGCAAAGTGGGGAAACTCTGTCTCTACAAAAAATACAAAAATTAGCCAGATATGGTGGTGTGCCCCTATAATCACAGCTACTTAGGGGGCTGAGGTGTGAGGATCACTTGAGCCCAGGAGGTGGAGTTTGCAGTGATCCATGTTCACACCGTTGCAGTCCAGCCTGGGTGACAAAGTGAGACCCTGTCTCAAAGAGAAAAAAAAAAGAAATGCCCTAACTGATTATAATCCTTACCACAGCTGCTTTGCATCATCCTGAGATGGGCCATGTAGCCCGCTCAAGGCGTGGTGTTTCCTCTAGACACATCAGAAATAGGATAGGACAATATTTTAACTGAAATGACATATGACAACTCAAAACTATGTATGTGGCCAACTGGGAGCTAGCCTCTTAGAATGATCCAAAAACTGTTCAATTTGGTTAGCACTTTTGATAAATAAATACTGAATTTGAATGCCCTTAGACTATAGACATGCTTACTCCGATTTGCAAAAGCCAACTACCTCTTCTAGATTCTATTATTCGCTGCTTTATTTCCCTGTCTCTGAACTCCCCAGTACACCTTGTAATGTTTACTTTTAGATGTCAACTTGACTGGATTACTGAATACACAGAAACCTGGTAAAGCATTATTTTGGGGTGTGTCTGTGAGGGTGTTTACAGAAGCGATTAGCATGTGAGTGTGAGTGGACTAGGTGAGGAAGACCCTCCCTCAACGTGGGTGGGCACCATCCAATTTGCCAGGGCTGGAGAACAAAAACAGAGGACAGACAAATATGTCCATCTATTTCCTAGAGCTGGGATGCATTCTTCCTCTCCTATCCTTGGACATCAGAACTCCAGGCTCCGGCCTTTGGACTCCAGGACTTAACACCAGCAGCTCCCAGATTCTCAGGCATTCAGCCTCCAACTGAGAGTTACACCATTGGCTTTCCTGATTTTGAGGCCTTCAGACTTGGTTTAAGCCATGCTACCAGCATCCCAGAGCATCCAGTTTGCAGATGGCCTATTGGGAGACTTCCCACCCTCCATAATTATGTGAGCCAATTCCCCTAATAAATCCCCCGTCATATGTCTATGTACATATCCTATTATATCTGTCTTTCTGATAACTCTAATGCACATCGTCTACATATATTTGTGCAACTTACCTGTCCCCTACAAGTATTTGGGCTTGCTACTTCCTTTGTAGCCTGCATTAGGCAAATGTTCCTTCTATTTCTATCCTTATTTTATTTTGCTTTTCTTTTTTTAAATTTTTTACTCTTTCTGGCATGTGCCTCTAGATGTGATTCTTTCCTTATTTTAAAGTATGCTCAGGCCAGGCATGGTGGCTCACACCTGTAGTCCCAGCACTTTGGGAGGCCTAGGTGGGTGGATCACCTGAGGTCAGGAGTTCGAAACCAGCCTGACCAACATAGTGAAACATCATCTCTACTAAAAATACACAACTAGCTGGGCGTGGTGGCACATCCCTGTAGTCCCAGCTACTTGGGAGGCTGAGGCAGGAGAATCACTTGAACCCAGGAAGCGGAGGTTGCAATGAGCCAAGATCATGCCATTGCAGTCCAGCCTGGGTGACAAGAGTGAAACTCCATCTCAAAAATAAATAAATAAATAAAAATAAAGTATGCTCAGCTATGCATTGCCCAGCAAACTTACCACACTGTAATACAGTAATTATAGCTAACATTTGTACAGCTATTATGTGCTAAACACAATTCTGTGTTTTCTATATATCAGTTCATGTAATCCTCACAACTAATTTATGGATAGGTATAATTATTTTTTCTACTTTTAAGAGAAGAAAAGAGGTTAAGAGACTTTCCCATAGAGGAAGTAGTACTAAAACCCAGATGGTCTGACTCCAAAATCCACCTCTCAACCACTATAGAATATAATGAGCCCTTGATGTCTGCACCACATAATGTCAGTTATTTTCTGTATACACCTTATACATTTTAACAATACAAATCTTTTCCCAGTATCAAACCAATTCTCTGTTCCTACAGAGAAATCAAAGCTCTAATATCAGATTCAGTGTCTCAGGCTCTCTTGCATGTCTCCCTCCTGTTTACCTGCAACCATGCACATTTTCTTTTAAATCCATGCATTCCCACTGTTGGGACTAACTCAGGGCCATGTTTCAGCCCGAGTCTTTTCCTCTAAGGTATATTCTAGGTCATCTTCCACTAAATATGAGTTCAATAGTATATGAACAGAGGCCACTATGAGCTACTTTAATCCCAGCAGAACCCTAGCTTTCTTTGCTCCAAGTTCTTCCAGCACTGTGCATACAGGGGCTCATTGAGAAGGATATTATCTCTGCAGAGTCTCATTCCCCAAATCTCACCTTTCTTCAGCGTTGAAATCACAAAACCTTGGTTAAAGTTGTTCTTCTCAGGGTGATGCAGGCATTCTTTTCTGCCACCCATTTTCCTGTTCCAGGAGGAATTTGCCTATTTTCTCTAGCATTGAATATTACTCCTTCAGCCCTGGCTGAGGAATAGGATGAAGAAGAAAATTGATCTTGGAGTGGAGAACACAGAGCAATCCAGCAGTACTTGGTATTTTTAAGTCAGAAGTTTACATACTGAGGCTCTGTCTTGAGGTCAGCCAGACACCCTAGAACTGAATCCCCGTCTTCACC
This sequence comes from Gorilla gorilla gorilla, assembly GCF_029281585.2. Lineage (NCBI taxonomy): Eukaryota > Metazoa > Chordata > Mammalia > Primates > Hominidae > Gorilla > Gorilla gorilla. The sequence continues at coordinate 103,154,385 of NC_073228.2, forward strand.
AAGACAATGATCTACTTACTGGATCCCATACTTGTGCATTAGTCTTGCTCTTCTTGTGGGGATTTATCCATAAATAGGACAACAGCCCTTAAAGTTTAAGATTCTTTAGTGATCTTACCTCCTAAACCTTAGCTGTGTATATATGCTTTGATCAGTTTAACTACACCAGATGTTGGTGATCAGAATTCCAAATTCTGCTTTTTAAAAATTTTAAAAATTTTTTGAGACAGGTTTTTGCTCTGTTGCCCAGGCTGGAGTGCAGTGGCACAATCATGGCTCACCACAGCCTTGACCTCCTGGGCTCAAGTGATCCTCCCATCTCTGCCTCCCAAGTAGCTGGGGCTATAGGCACATATCAGCACACTGGACTAAATTTTTATTTTTTGTAGAGACAGGGTCTCACTATATTGCTTAGGCTGGTCTTGAACTCCTGGGCTTAAGCAACCCTCCGACTTCAGCCTCCCAGTGTGCTGGGATTCCAGGCATGAGCCACCGCAGCTGGCTAGAATTCCAACTTCTGAGTCATATGCTGCTAGGTTGGGCTTTGGACTCCAATTCTAATGTAGTCTACTCGTGATTCAATCCTTGGGTCCCCAAGGATTTCTCTAGTTTAGGTCAGAGGCAGACTGAAAGACTGTTCACCAAGAACTACACCCTAAATTCAGATCTGGAAATCCTATGACTTGAATGGAGTGAGGGGAACGTAAAGATGAATACAAGGAAAAATGAATCATAGGCATGAAAGGCATTTCCAAAGAGGCCTAAATCTGAACTCATGTAAAACATAATCTCCTAAACTTTCCTAGGGCTGTAGTTGTGTTTTTGGAGTTAGTTTGGGGCATGAAAGCTGTATCAGAAGGATACACAGCATCCAAGCACTATGTTCATCTTACAACATCAGCCATATTGGAGATTGGCACTCCAAAAATGGAGACTTGGCCGGGCGCGGTGGCTCACACCTGTAATCCCAGAACTTCGGGAGGCTGGGGCAGGCAGATCACCTGAGGTCAGGAGTTCAAGACCATCCTGACCAACATGGTGAAACCCTGTCTCTATTAAAAATACAAAAATTAGTTGGGCGTGGTGTTGTGCGCCTATAGTCTCAGCTAATTGGGAGGCTGAGGCAGAAGAATTGCCTGAACCCGGGAGGCAGAGGTTTCAGTGAGCTGAGATTGCGCCGCTGCAATCCAGCCTGGGTGACAGAGCAAGACTCCATCTCAAAAAAAAATGCAGACTTAAGGGATGCTAGGCCACTGCTGGAGCTTTAAAGTTGGTCAGCCACCCCAAAAGTGTCTCAGTGTCTCCTAGCAAAGAAAAAATTAGGGAGAAGTCCAGGATAACTTCTGAATGCCTTGTAAGATGGGGGAACCAAAACCTCAGACAAACAATATAAGAGAGAATGTGATGATTTCCGTTTTGGTTTGTGGCTGTCTGTAATATTCAGAAATAGATGTCTAGCAGGCGGTTGGATATACTGGTCTGAAATCAAATTACAGAGAGTTCTGGGATAGGGATAAAGATTTGTGGGGCAGAAGCCAAAAAGGTAGTAACTGAAAGCTTGAGATGATCTTTAGATCTTCTGCAACCCTATTATTCTATAATTATTGCTTTTCATGTTGATGACCAATTTAATTTTTGCCTACCAGTTGAGTGCATAATGTTTTAAATGGGCAGAAATAAGTGCCACTCTTCTTTTGTATCTTCTGTGACATAATGCATCGATTCTGTATTTAACTGTTCTATGTGAGGATACTCTTTTAAAGAATGTTAATTGGTGCAGAAAAGGAAAAGGAGTGGAGTACTGTTATGAAGATTCTGATGTGAAGCTCCTCAGCAGCACCTCTCATTTTCAGGCAGATGTTTTACTTTGACTTTTAATGTCTTTGGTTAGGAATATTTCTCATAATGGAATGGAGAATATATTCATCATAATATTTGAAATTCCTGTTGAAAAATTAAAATTTCTTATTCCCTTTCAGAGCTACTATGTTATAATATCTCAAACTAATATTTGAGACTCCCTGGCTTGATAACTATGATTCCATTGAAGATGACTATTGAGGTAATCAACTCTTTAACAATTCTCAAACTTTAGTATACATGTCAGTCAGCTGGGTACTTACTAAAAATATGGATTCACACCTATTCTCCAACCCTAGTTTTGTTTAGTAAGTCTAGGAAAAGGCCAACATATTTGCATTTTAATAAACACTTGTATCTGTGATTACCTGATTACACATTGAGAAATAATATTTATTTCTTAGTATTACCCTAGAAATTCCAGGAGAAGTGTAGAATAGGATTTCTTAAAACCTGAGATCCAAACATCCCAAAGGAGCCTGTGAATAAAATTTAAAGTGTTCACGAACTTGGGTGGAGTAAAATACATCTTTATTTTCAGTAACTCCTAATTAAACCTAACATTAAAAAAATTGTAAATGTAGACAACAAAGCACAGTATTAACTTTGTCATCAGCAGAAAACACTGAAATTTTTCTATTGCATTGAAGTTGCTGCAAATATCTTGAAGTGTTGTTTATAACCATCACTACTTAAAAATTATGGTAGTTACCAGACTGCCATTAGATTTCATTTAATTTAATAAAGAAGCATACGTATTACTCTAAAATTAAATTTGAAAACATTTTGAAAACTGTGTCTTGATAAAATTGGTTTCTTTCATAATCCTACATATTTCTAAAAGCATTTACAAATTATTACAAGAATAGTCCATAGGCTTTGCTAAAATATTTAAAAGCTCGATGGCACTAGAAGGTTAAGAATCTTAGTGTAGGAAAGAATAGTTCCTTATTGAGACATTAGGGAGGTATATTACTTAATTCCATGGGAAAAATCACAAATACTTATAGATCAGATGAGATTTTTGACTCAGTCTCCATTTCCCCTTTCCTGATGAATTTTTCACTCTTCAATATCTCTTCTCATGGACTACATATCTTCCCTGATTTGTTTACTCCTCCTCAACAGTTGAATGGCTCTGTTTTCCATCAACGATGACAGCTTTTAATCACAGATCTCAAGCCCATTATGAACATTAATTAATGTCTGACATCGCTTAATGAGGTAGGTAAAAACTATTACTGTTTCATAGATGGGAAAATCAGGTTTAGGCAAGTTTGGTGGCTTGTTCTTAGGCCACCCAAGAAATTGTGGCTCGTTTCCAAAATCCAATGCTTATTCTCCTCACAGGCAAATGATGTTTTTTTTTTTCTTTCACAGCATACCAATCTGTTGCAAAACCTATTTTGCAAAAAATAGATTATTGACATAGGCGTGGAAATAATCTTTCTTAAGGCAGAAACATTTGATGGTATCAATATTCATACTGCTTCAACCCAACAATGTATTGGTTGGGTTTTCTCTGAAAAATCGTAGATGTCTTGGTTGGAGGGAAAAAGCCCCTGCTCAAATAAACCATTAAAACCACTATCCATTGTTTTGAATACAATAAAAGTCGATTTTAAAAAAAGAGAAAAAACCCACTACCCATTTTGAAATAAAGCAGTTAGTTTCTTCTTGTATTTAGAAACTCTACCCAGTAAGAGTCGGAGAGGAACAAAGTGAACATTAGTTATCAAAATGCATTGACTTACCTTTTGCTCTTAAGACACCACACACAGTCGGTAAGTACTTTTGTCTTTTTGTGGTAACTTTGTTTTCTATGGACTCATGTTGCTTTGATCAATGGTATTTGTGTGCCTCGTCTTAATCTAACTTTTTTGTTGTTTGACCAGTCCATCTGGCTTGACAGGCTAATGTGAAAAATTTGAAAATTCTTTGTGATTTGTCTTTTTAAATAGCATTTGCTCTTCTCTTGTTGTTTTGCTAAATCCTCACTTGCCTGGCAAATAAGGCAAACAGAAGGAATATGATTTGGAATAGTTGAATAAATAAATATTTGAGAGAGAAAGGAAAGCTTATTTTTTATAGAAAAATCCAATTAATATATGAGAAAAGAATGAGGAAACTTTAAAATTTCCAATAGACAAACACAATTGTTGCAGGTAAAATATGTGGAAGGATTCTAAAATCAGTGGGAAAAAGTTTGAGGAAAAATAAGATATTTGCATAGTCTCAAATTATTACCCCTAACATACTTATTAATAATGGGAAAAGAGGGATAATTACATGGAGAAATTTGGTAGACACCACCATGTCTCCTGGTATTCTCTAAAATTAGTAGGCCTTAAATAAATATATTAACTTTTCTCTCAAGCCATCTCTTCCTGCTCTATATTCGATTTTCATTTAAATTATTAACAATTAGCCAATTTCTTGAGGTAGAATTATCAGAATAACCTTTGACCTCTCTTTCAAGACCTACTGTCCCTTCCTTCCTTCCCATAACTATTTGCCAGATTCTCTATTAGTCACTGAGAGCACTATTGTGAAAGAGCAGACACGGCCAGTTAATACTCATGGAGTTTACAACATAGTGGGGAATATACATAAGAAACATAATACATAAATAAAATAATTACAACATGTAAGAGATGCCATAAAGAAAATATAGAGGGTAATATGGTAGAAATTTACTGAGATAAAAATATTGAAGAAGGCTAACTCAGCTAAGCCTTCTGAAGCTGAGACCTGAAAGATGAGAAAGTTATGTCAAATGCTGCTAAGAAGTCCAACAATTAACAACATTAAAATCTTTTGCTCTGAAAAAGACACTGGTAGAAAATGAAGACAAACCTACAGACTGGAAGAAAACATTTAAAGTCACATTTCTGACCAAAAAAACCACCAGCACCACCACCACCACCACCACCAACAACAAGAACCTGTGTTCAGAATATATAAAGAATGCTCAAAATTCAACAATTAAAAAAACAAAAATATAAACAAATCAACTCAAAAAGATATGTTGATGGTAAATAAGCATATGAAAAGATATGGTACTCATTATGGAAATGCAAAGTATGATCACAATGAAATGCCCAAAATACCTATGAGAATAGAGAAAAATTCCTGATATTACCAAATGTTGGTGAGGATGTGGATCAACTGGAATCCTCATATTTTGCTGTCATAGCCACTTTGAAAAACAATTTGACAACCTCGTTGATTTAAGCAGATTTAAATGATACTTACCATCATATATTCTATCATGTAAGAAAATACTTTTCATAATGCAGGAGTCTGACTCTCAGATATTTACCCAAGATTTATGAAAGGTTATGTTCACACTGAAATCTGTACATGAATGTTTATTGCAGTTTTATTTGTAATTGTCAAAACCTGGAAACAATTCAAACTTGAATAAATGAATTAGCAATTTGTGGTATATCTATACATTGGAACTCTTCTTAGCAATAAAATGTGGGAAATATGATGGATTCATGTAGCAACATGAATGAATCTCAAATATATTTTGTGAAAGTGAAAGAAGATAGAAGCAAAAAAATTTATATTGTATGATTTTACATATTTAACATTCTAAACAAGGCAAAAATATTAAGATGGGAGACAAATCAGTGGTTGCCACGAGTAGGGTAGAGATGGAGGCTCACCATAAAGAGGAAGCAGGAAGGAATTTGGGGAGTGATGAAACTTTTTTTTTTTTTTTTTGAGATGGGGTCTTGCTCTGTTGCCCAGGCTGGAGTGCAGCAGCATGATCTCAGCTCACTGCAACCTCCGCCTCCCGGTCTCAAGCAATCATCCTGCCTTAACTCCCCTGTAATAGCTGGGATTACAGGCACCTACCACCACACCTGGCTAATTTTTGTATTTTTGGTAGAGATGGGGTTTCACCATGTTGGCCACGCTGGTCTTGAACCCCTAACCTCAGGTGATCCACTTATCTTGGCCAACCAAAATGTTGGGATTACAGTTGTGAGCCACTGCACCCAGCCAACACCCTAGTTTTGGTACCAATTTTCTTTATTAGTTTTGTATTGCTATAAAAATTTACCTGAGACTGGGTAATTTATAAAGAAAAGAAGTTTAATTGATTCACTGTACACTACAGACCATACAAGAAGCATGGTGCTAGTATCTGCTTCTGGTGAGGTCCTCAGGAAGCTTACAATCATTGTGAAAGGCAAAGGGGTGCTGGCATCTCATGGTGAGAGTGGGAGCAAGAAAGAGGTTGGGGAGGTGCCACATACTTTTAAACAACCATATTTTCATTATAACTCACTTACTGTCTCATGACAGACCTAGTCCAATGAGTTTGAGGTGGTTACTCAGTAGATAGCCCTACCCTTACACGATTCTTTACCTTCCACTTTATCCTACCCTTCATTATCACAGCCCTAACAACCCTCCATCTCCTATTTCTACACGAAACAGGATCAAACAACCCTCTAGGCATCCCCTCCCACTCTGACAAAATCACCTTCCACCCCTACTACACAATCAAAGACATCCTAGGCCTATTCCTCTTTCTCCTGACCCTGATAACATTAACACTATTCTCACCAGACCTCCTAGGAGACCCAGACAACTACACTTTAGCCAACCCCCTAAACACCCCACCCCACATCAAACCCGAATGATACTTCCTATTTGCCTACGCAATTCTCCGATCTGTCCCCAATAAACTAGGAGGCGTCTTAGCCCTATTACTATCTATTCTCATCCTAGCAATAATTCCTATTCTCCACATATCCAAACAACAAAGCATAATATTCCGCCCATTAAGCCAACTACTCTACTGATTTCTAATCGCAGACCTCTTCACCCTAACCTGAATCGGAGGACAACCAGTAAGCTACCCCTTCATTACCATTGGGCAAGTAGCATCCGTACTATACTTCACGACAATCCTATTCCTGATACCAGTCACATCCCTGATCGAAAACAAAATACTCAAATGAACCTGCCCTTGTAGTACAGACCAATACACCAGTCTTGTAAGCCGGAAACGAAGACCTCCTTCCAAGGGCATATTCAGAGAAAAAGTCCTCGACTCCACCATCAGCACCCAAAGCTAACATTCTAATTTAAACTATTCTCTGTTCTTTCATGGGGAGACAAATTTGGGTACCACCCAAGTATTAGCTAACCCATCAATAATTGTCATGTATATCGTGCATCACTGCCAGCCACCATGAATAATGCACAGTACTACAAATGTCCAACCACCTGTAACACATACAACCCCCCCCTCCCCCCCCCCCTGCTCCACCCAACGGAGTACCAACCAATCCATCCCTCACAAAAAAGTACATAACACATAAAGTCATTTATCGTACATAGCACATTCCAGTTAAATCACCCTCGCCCCCACGGATGCCCCCCCTCAGATAGGAATCCCTTGAACACCATCCTCCGTGAAATCAATATCCCGCACAAGAGTGCTACTCTCCTCGCTCCGGGCCCATAACACTTGGGGGTAGCTAAAAATGAACTGTATCCGGCATCTGGTTCCTACTTCAGGGTCATAACACCTAAAGCGCTTCACACGTTCCCCTTAAATAAGACATCACGATGGATCACAGGTCTATCACCCTATTAACCACTCACGGGAGCTCTCCATGCATTTGGTATTTTTCGTCGGGGGGTGTGCACGCTATAGCATTGCGAAACGCTGGAACCGGAACACCACATGTCGCAGTATCTGTCTTTGATTCCTGCCCCATACCATTATTTATCGCACCTACGTTCAATATTACAGCCGAGCGCAACATGCCTTATGGTGTTAATTAATTCATGCTTGTTGGACATGCATGAGACCTAGTACAGTACATGGCATGACGGGTCTAACCCCATGACCCAAACACATCTCACCAGGCCCCACCTCTAACATTGGGCATTGTATTTCAACATGACATTTGGAGGGACAAATATCCAAACCATATCAGATACTATCAAGGATATATGAGCAAAGATAATCTTCATGAAATTATAAGAGTAAAGATTACAACCATTTAAATAACCATAGAGAACCGTTAAATAAATTATGGTGTACCTATATGAATAAAATGTTATATAACCAATAAAATGCTTTTGAATAATTGGTTAATATATAACTTTCTCAGAGTACAATATATTTTAAATGAAAAAAGTGGAACAAAATATTGAATGCATACTATGATTTCAATATTATTTATTAAACAATGCATAAACATACAAAAGTAGAGAAAATGTTTCCATGATGATATATTAAAACAATAAAGTGGAATATAAGATTGAATGAATAGATTGTTTGCTTTTTAAACCTCATAACATATAAAGATGATTGGGAGAAAAATGCTGTACCATCATATATATTATTTATATAATTAAGATTCATTAAAATTAGATCATCTTTCTAATAATGAAAGTCATTGGCGTTTTTTATGTTTTACTAAATTATTCAAGTGTATTTACCAATTAGGAGATAATAGCATAATGTCACTAAAAATATTTATTGAGTACTTACACTTATGTCATTGCTAACCTATTAAATATCAACAGATAATACATATTCTCTGTTTAAAGCCTAGACTGAGGAAGAGAATATATACATACAAGGGTATGTATTGCTTTTTAAACCTCATAACCCACAGAATATAACAAATCATTAGTACTAAGAATACAAGAAATGATATAGGAGTTCAAATTTCAAAGAATGATTATTTTTACTTTTTATTCTTTTTTAAGATGTAGTCTCACTCTGTTGCCTAGGCTGGAGTGTAGTGGCTAGATCTCTGCTCACTGCTGCAACCTCTGCCTCCTGGGTTCAAGCGACTCTCCTGCCTCAGCCTCCTGAGTAGCTGGAATTACAGGCACCCACGACCACTCCCAGCTAATTTTTTTTTTTTTTTTGGTATTTTTTAGTAGAAACAAGGTTTCACCATGTTGGCCAGGCTGTTCTAGAATTCCTGACCTCAAGTGATCTGCCCATCTCGGCCTCCCAAAGTGCTGGATTACAGGTGTGAGCCACCGTGCCTGGCCCAGTTTTTAAAAGAGACAGTGGCAACAGAGGAAAGTAAGATGTGACTGGGCTTCTAAAAATGAATAGAATTTTTTTTAAAGAGCAAAAAGGGGAGAAATAGAAGCAGAAGAAATAATATCAACAGAAGCTTAAAATGTGGCAGTTGTATTAGTTTCCTAAGTTTGCTGTAACAACAAAAAATACTGGAGAGCTAGGTGGCTTAAAACAGTAGAAAAGTATTATCTCACAGTTCAGAAATCAGAAATCGAGGTGTTGGCCGGGCCATGCTTCCTCCGAAAGCTTCAGAAGAATCCTTCCTTGCCTCTTCCTAGCTTCTGGGTTTGCTGGCAATCTGTGGCATTCCTTTGCTTGCAGATGCGTCACTTCAATCCTCCTCCTTCACATGATGTTCTCCCTGCCTTTACATCATCTTCCTTCTGTTCGTGTCTGTCTCTGTGTCCAAATTTCCACCTTAATGACCTCATTTTAACTTGGTTACCTCTGTGAAAACTCTATTTCCAAACATGGGAAGATTCTGAGGTATTAGGGGTTAGAACTTCAACGTATGTTTATTGCAGGATACAATTGAACCCATAATATTTTATTTTCACTTTTTTTTTTTTAGAGATGGGATTTTATTATCTTGGCCAGGCTGGTCTCAAAACTCCTGGCCTGAAGTGAACAGCGTGCCTTGGCTTCCCAAAGTGCTGGGATTATAGGCATGAACCACTGCACCTGGCCAGAAACTTCTTATATAGCAATGATTTGAGAGTAATAGGAGTAAGTTTAGAGTGAGCTCCTAGGGTGGGGCATAAAGAACTTTGAATACTAGGCTGAGGAAATTAATTTTAAAAAATACAGGTAGGTGATGAAGAGCCACTGAAAATGTTCAAGAAGTAGGACTGAACTCGTGCAACTCCCTTACTCTCTTGGCAAGCTCTCACTGAAGTAACTGGAAAGCTTTATCTTTTGGTTTTGTTTGTTTTTGGTAATGAAAACATTAACTTCACTTTTAAACAGGTAAGATATGAGGAATACATGGGAGGTAGAAAGCAAATGGTGTCAAAAAGACAGAGAAAGAACAGAGGAAGCAGCAGCATGGAATGGTGGAGGGAAGCCCTGCTCTCTCTAGAAGTTCTGGGCTGAATCCATACAAAACAAAACAACACAACAACAAAAAACTGGGTCATGGAGAAATCTGCAACGTTTTATGTATAAAAGGTGCCAAAAATTTCCATGAACTGGAAAGTCTATTCAAAATTTACACTGAAGACATTGTCCAGTGACTGTAACTGTGGTGACTCATCACATAAAACCTATAATGAGCTTCCTTTTCACAAACCACATGTTGGGCATTTGTCCTTGATATATGGCTTTAGTATGACATCATTCTCATTTAAGAACAACTTTATTTCTGGAAAACTGTACTCTGTACAAATTATCTGTTGCCATTTTGCATGAAATCAGTGCAAAAGCCTCTCATCATAATACTAAATGCCTTCTTAAAGTTTCTGTCAGGGGCCAGGCATGGTGGCACCTGCCTGTAGTCACAGCTACTCGGGAGGCTGAGGTGAGAGGATCACTTGAGCCCAGGAGTTCCAGGCAGCAGTGAGCTATGATCATGCCACTCCACTCCAGTCTGCACGACAGAACGAGACCCTGTTTCTATAAAGAAAAACAAAGACAAAACAAAAACTCTATCAGTGCAAATCCAACCTAATTACTTAATTATATTTCCAAAGTTTGAATTCTGGAGGCAAGCACACACTTGACAGGGCAAGGTACAGAGCTTTTATAGAGGCTTGACCCTTCTCCCACATGAAACAATCAGGATTCCTGCTCTCTGCATTCATCTCTGAAGCAGTCACAGTAAGGGGACTTTGGAAAGTCAACTAGTTTTATAACTAAAACTCATTTAGATGTAGTACTTTATATATTTTTAGTGACTGGAAATACCTTATTTTTGTCTAAAAAGTTTCAGAGTATTATTATTAAGTGTTTAGAAAGAGGGTCTTGCTATGTTGTCAAAACTGTATTCGAACTCCTGGTCTCAAGCAATCCTTCCTCCTCAGCCCCCCAGATAGGTGGGATTACAGGTGCATGGCACGACACTCTGCTAAACATTTCAGATTTATTAGACAAGTTACAAAATATTGAGAGAAAAATACAATAAGCAAATTTTCTAATTGTGATTAATTGCTGAGATCTTATATAAGCAGGAAAACTGCTTCATATATCTCTATTCTTTGCAATGGTAATTATTTCCCTGTAGCTAAGTTTATTACAAGAAAGGAAGACGTATTCAGATACATATTTATTTGGCCATCTGTCAGTAGGGGAAGAAGGTAAATCTGTATGAATGATGATTTAGTCTAACTTTCATATCTGCTTTCAAATTTTAATTGAACCTGAATCTAACTGTCCTCCCTCACCTCCTCCATCCTTCCCTTCAACTGAAAGCTTGAGGATAATAAATATAACTCTCTTTGTACTCCAAAGAGATCATTTCAAATTCATGGAGAAAATGGGTTGAATGACAGGTCAGCATTGAAGAGATTAGCACATGGCTAATACCCTATGATGGTGGGATTCAGATCCAGACCAGATGTATTTCTATAAGTAATTGTGTAGAAAAAGGTCTCAGAGACATTTTAATAGTTGGGTTCATTTATGGCAATTTAATTATTCTCCAGGTTGGCCTGGTTAATCTAGGAGCAAATCTCTTATATGGTTCAATCTAGAGCAGATCTAATCGCCCTTTATTTAAAAACTGTTTCTTTTATTTTTTAGTAGAGATGAGGTCTTGCTATGTTGCCCAGGCTGCTCACTCCTAGCCCAAATGATCCTCCCTCCTCAGCCTCCCAAAGTGCTGGGATTACAGGCATGAGGCACCATACCTGGCTTTCTAATCTACTCTTAAATAGCAGGATTTGCAGAAATTTCCCTCTTAAGTAGCAGACTAAATGTTATTAAGAAAATAAAATCTAAAGTGGTGTTTTTTTCCACACTGTGAATTGAAAAGGGAAGAGTAAAGCATCTCCTTTCCCCAAACAAGAGAGGAGTGGCCCGCAATTTGTTTTTAAAGACCTGAGTTAGAACTTCTCTTTCTGCCTCTGGTCAGACAGGAGAAAAGTAAACTGGATTATCTCAGAGGAAGAAAGCACCAAAACTGGATTTTGGAGTTGAACAGATAAATGTGGCTTATCTCCACCAGGTAGCTTCCCAGTGGTGTGGTGACTGAGGGTGCACATTACCCCTTGTGGAGTCAAAGGTGTAGGAGGGAGGACTCTTCCAGAAAGTGCATGGATGCTGTAGCTTTGAGAATCATGGTGAAAGCTTCCAGTGCTCATAATTGCCATGAAGGGAATGGGCTGCTGGTCTTCTATGAACATCACAGGTTTAGAAGATGATAGAGCACAGACTAGAGTCCTTCTCCAAGTTATCAGGGCAGCATTCACCCACCCCAGGGAGACCCTTCTCTCTTGCGTCCCCATGATAACTAATATCTGCTGTTTTTAATTCCATAGTGAGTGTGGGCATAACTCCAAATTTAATTTGATATAAGGAAATAAAGGAATGTGATGCTTTCTGTACCTGAATATATAGAAGGTATTTTCCTTCTAGAAGGTCAGGGCCAAGGTTATTGGTAAAATTAGATTCACAACCAGAGTCATCCTCAAGATTCTCAAAATGTTACTCTGGCATGTTTGTGCCAGAGACATAAAGTTATTCAATGTTGTATTAAGTTTGTGGATATAACCTGATAAATTCCAGGAGGATGGGAGACCAGAAGAGCCTTAAATTTGTTACTCATGAACTATGTTAACATATCTTTCTTTCATATTCACTCAATAATCTGTCTATCTATTGTACTTCTTGTTTCATTTGTTTTCTCTTTTATTATTAATTTATCTTCAGCCTGGCTGAAAATTCAAATATCTGAAGCCAGTAAGGTAATATAGATTAGTAAATGGGGCTGCATTGGAAAATGATGAATAGCAACTGGCCCTTGGCTTCAGTGTCAGGGATGAATATGAGATTGTGTGTGTGTGGAGGAAGGACAATATTGACTGCATATACCTTGCCTAAGGAAAGTAGTCACTATTCAGCTGTGGAAAGTGGATCCAGAGTTGATACATTTCAGATTTTTCAAGAGAAGTTGGAAATCCTTTTCTTTAAAAAATGAAATACTCTGTATTTAAAATATTGTCAATTCAAATAAAAACTGTAGAAACACTGTATTCCACCTACAGACTGGATAAATTCAAATGGTGTTGTGTGGGGAAATAGAAACTCTCATATATTGCTGGTGGGAATGTGAGTTGGGAATACCTCTATGGAGAGCATTTTGGCAATGCATGTCAAGATTAAATGTATACATATGTACATATTCTTCAACTCAGCAATTCTATGTCTCTACATTTACCCTATAAATAGGCTTGCACTTGCAAAATCATATGTGCATAAGGATAGTCATTGCAACACATATCTAATGCTAAAATATTGTAAACGACCTAAATGTCCATGAAAAAGGAACTGGTTAAATAACCTATGGTACTGATACATGTTGGTACATACTGATGTATGGTAATGATGATGGAATGTTATGTAGCCATTGGGATGAACGGAGATAGCGCTATATTTACTAACATAACAAATATTAATAACAAAAGCAAGATGTAGAATAAATAGTTTGTATTGTACACTACCATCTCTCTTTTTATTTTTATATTTAGAGATGGGTTCTTGCTATGTTGCCCAGGCTGCAGTATGATAGCTATTCACAGGCATGATCACAGTATGCAACAGCCTCAGCCTCAAACTTCTGGCCTCAAATGATCCTTTTTCCTCAGCCTCCCTAATAGCGGGGTCTACAGGCTAATGCCACTGTGTCCAGCTTGTTGTCTATATTTTTTAAAGAGCATCTATGTATTTTACCTTAAATAACAAATATATATTAATATATATTTTTATATACACACAAAGATGTGTGCATTTATATATTTATATACACAAAGATGTGTATATTAATATATAAATGCACACACATTTGTGCCAGGATTTAGTACAGTGTCTTCTTTTAAGTAGTTACTCAATAAATGTTCTTAACTGAGTAGATGTACTTTTCCTCATGTTTTGCTACTCTCATTCCATTTTAATTAATTAATTGATTAATTAATTTATTTTAGAGACAGGATCTCACTCTGTCACCCATGTTGGAGTACGGTGGCCCGATCATAGCTCACTGAAGCCTTGAACTCCTGGGCTCAAGCAATCCTCCTATCTCAGCCTCCTGTGTGGCTGGGATTACAGGTATGCTACCATGCCCAACTAAGTTTTTAAATTTTTTGTAGAGACAGAGCCTCACTATGTTGCCCAGGCTGGCCTCACACTTTTGGCTTCAAGTGATCCTCCCATCTGGACCTCCCTGAGCACTGGGATCATAGGTGTGGCCACTGTGCCTGGCCACAATTTTCTTTTATTCTTGTGTTTCCTATACCACAGCCCCAGTCTTCTCCTGGGTCTCTGGTTCTCACCCATCTACTCTCTTCCTGCTACCATCTAAAATAAGAACCTGCATGTGTCATTTTGAGTCTCGGCAAAATTGTGACCCCTGCTTTGGCATCTGATAGACACAAATGAGTTCAGTTTCTGGCTGTCACTTACAGGTGGTGTAAACCTTTCCCAACTTCTGAACCTCAGTTTTCCCTTTCATAAGATAGAGAGAAGAATGCCTACTTGGGCCGGGCGCGGTGGCTTACACTGTAATCCCAGCACTTAGGGAAGCCAAGGCGGGCAGATCACCTGAGGTCAGGAGTTCAAGACCAGCCTGGCCAACATGGTGAAACCCTGTCTCTATGAAAAATACAAAATTAGCTAGGTGTGGTGGCACGCACCTGTAATCCCAGCTACTCAGGAGGCTGAGATAGGAGAATCACTTGAACCCAGGAGAAGGAGGTTGCAGTGAGCAGAGATGGTGACACTGCACTCCAGCCTGGGAGACAGAGCCAGACTCCATTTCAGAAAAAGAATGCCTACTTCGTAGAATTATTGTGAGACTTAAAAATACATACATACATATATGTGTATATATTTATATATGTATATATAAAGTCTCACAATAATTAAGTGCCTTAAAATATTAAGTGTCTTAAAAAACGTATCCAGTCCAGAGCTTATACATGTAAATGAGCAATGAGCAATAATAGTTAATTTATTCTCAAAGAGATCAATACAGTTAATTCACTCTCAGAGGCTTAAGCAGTCACCTATCAAAATTGTTTGGATTCTTCCATCACAGTAGAGCATAAATAATTAATAATAGTACAAAGAGCATTTTTATTTTAGCACAAGTTAAAGCATTAGGGTCAAAGGAATAAAGCTCAAATGAACAGAGTTTAAATATTAACTAAAAGAATTTGTTTGTTTTGGGGGGTGGAGCAGTTCAAGAGCGGCTTGGCCAGGGACTTGGAAACAGGAAGTAGCTCAGGAATTCCCTTGGTTGTAGCACTATGAGTCTGTTTAAGTTAAATATTGTTAATTAAGGCCTTGCACCCCAAGGGAGAAAAGACAATATGGATTACAAGTGGATGTGTGTTAGCAAAACTACCTCTTGAGAATTTCCAAATTCTCTGAGGATTTCAGAATCTATCCTGAGGATAGAATCTTGAGAATTTCGTTATTTTGGGAAATCTCCCTTGCCGCCTCTGCTGACTACCAGCTGCTATCATTTTATATTTATTTATTACTGACTGATTGACTGAGACAGGATCTCACTCTGTTGCCCAGGCTAGAGTGAGTGGTGCAAACACAGCAGCCTCTACCCCATGGGCTCAGGTGATCCTTCCACCTCAGCCTTCCGAGTAGCTGGGACCACAGGCTTATGCCACCACTCTTGGCTAATTTTTAAAATTGTTACAGAGATGGGGTCTTATCATGTTGTCCAGGCTGGTCTTAAACTCCTGAACTCAGGTGATCCTCTCCCCTTGGCCTCCCAAAGTGCTGGAACTATAAGTGTGAGCCACTGCACCCATCCTGCTATCTTATTTATTTATTTATTTATTTATTTATTTATTTATTTATTTTGAGACAGAGTCTTCCTTTGTTACCCAGGCTGCAGGGCAGTGGCACAATCTTGGCTCTCTGAAACCTCCTCCTCCCGGGTTCAAGTGATTCTTGTGCCACAGCCTCCCAAGTAGCTGTGATTACAAGTGCCTGCCACCACACTTGACTAATTTTTGTATTTTTTATTAGAGATGGGATTTCACCATCTTGGCCAGGTTGTTTTCATACTCCTGACCTCAAGTGATCTGCCTGCTGTGGCCACCCAAAGTGTTGGGATTGTAGGTGTGAGCCACAGTGCCCAGCCCCATCCTATCTTTTAAATTATAGGCAAAATACATTTAAAGTGCATATCAAATGCAGCCCTGAGAGGGACAGAATATTCCAGAAGAGCCAGAGATGGCCTAAACTAACTGAAGGAGATACTACTCAGTATACATTGCATTGGTGAAAAGAGCTGAAGAGATGGAAGAATTTGTCACTGTGTATAATAAAAGACTTATTTTAGCGTAAACTGGTAGCCATAGGCTACAGAGCTAAAACTGTTCTAACAAGTTGCATTTTGTTGACCTTTCAAAATAAAATGCCCAGAGTACCCATCTTAATTCACTGTATCATACAAACGATTCTTGATTCATATATTGCAGTGTTGGAACAGGTTACTTTTAACAATGCCTCCCAAGTCTGTGATTTGTAGAGTGCATAATTTTCTTCTAAGGTGATTAGAGCACTTTTTAGACATTGCCTAAGATAAGTCTTTGTACCAGTTTAAAAAGTCAGCAGTACTATAATTATAGTTTTCCAGGTGTGAAATATGAAGATTAAGCTATTGGGCCTGGGTCAGTGGCTCACACCTGTAATCCCAGCACGCTGGGAGGCTGACGGGGGCAGATCACTTGAGTGCAGGAGTTTGAGACCAGCCTGGCCAACACGGTGAAAACCCGTCTCCACTAAAAATACAAAAATTAGCTGGGCATGGTGGCACATGCCTGTAGTCCCAGCTACTTGGGACTTGAGAGGCTGAGACAGGAAAATTGCTTCACCCAGGAGGTGGAGGTTGAAGTGAGCCAAGATCCTGCCACTGCACTCCAGCCTGGGTGACACAGCGAGACTCTGTCTCAAAAAACAAAAAAAAACAAAAAAAAAAAACAAACAAAATGAAACGAAAAACAAAAACAAAAAAACAGTTTAGGCTATTGAAGCCTGAGTATGGATTATTTTAGCTTCCAGATTCCAATAAGCATCCTGTAAAGATGAAGATCTCCAAATACAGAGAATGCAAGCAGTGTGCCTGACTTTGCTTAGAAAGTGCTGACAGGAGCGAGGAGTTTCACTAGCATTTCCTGTCTCAGAAACAAGTTCTCCATTTGATATTCAATGACAGTAAAACAGGGATCAGAAACTGTTACTGTTTGTTCAAAAGCAGAAGCTAGAATCATTTCAAAGAAAGACAGTGCAAAATTAAAACTGAAACTCCACTTCTACCTCTCTGTAGAAGCAGTGGAGTGTATCTCCTAGGGGCTTCTACTCCCTTGCTGCAAGTGAAATTTATTAACCACAGAAGTGTCTTTCACTTATGTCCTAAATGAAGGTAGATCTTACTGTTTTTGATACTAACCAAGTCATCTTCTGGGTACCAAAAATAGTTTTTGTGGCTTTATGAAAAGTCTGGCCTTTCCACAGCATGTGTATCCATTGACCTCACTTCTGAGAGCTTTAGACTAATTTGGTAATTAGACTAATTTGCACCATTAATTAAAATGCTCTATGAAATAACCCAAATCCCAATGCAAAGAAGAGAACAGCATGGTATACAGATGTTTGTTTTTTTAAATTTAAAAACATTTTATAATCTTCTTGGGTTCCAGAATCAGATTTTAAAAAATTAACCATCCCTAAAAAAACTCACAAAAACCACTTTTATCAGGAGGTTCTATTCGTTCTTCATGACTGTGGTGGACCATCCATTATTTTAATACACTATCAAATTTCAAAGTTGGTGACAAAAGAAGAAATAAAAATGGAGGGAATTCTTATGGCTTCATGGGTATTTAGTTAGGGAGTGTAATGTGGGGAAGCTGTCATACAGGAGGCAAAAAATTGCAAAGAGACTAAATATGTAAGGTATTTTTATAGCTTCCTCAGCCATTCTCTTTACCTAAAATGCCCTTTTCTTATTTCTTTTTTTAGACAGAGTCTCACTTTGTCACCCAGGCTAGAGTGCAGTGGCACGATCTTGGCTCATTGCAACCTCTGCCACCGGGGTTCAAGATTCTTGTGCCTCAGTCTTCCGAGTAGCTGGGACCACAGGTGCACGCCACCATGCATGGCTAATTTTTTTGTATTGTTAGTAGCAATAGGATTTTGCCATGTTGACCAGGCTGGTCTCGAACTCCTGACCTCAGGTGATCTGCCTGCTTCAACCTCCCAAAGTGCTGGGATTACAGGCATGAGCCACTGCACCTGGTCCTCCTTTTCTTATTTCTAAGTGATATTCTCATTCATCAAGGCTCAATTCAAATATTACTTCCCGTCAGAAATTCTTTTGTCTCTATCCTCAAACCTCACATTTGCTGCTTTCTTACTTTTGTTTCTGTAGTCATTTCTTAACAGATCATATGATTGATTTTTAGTTTTGTAGTTTTATCCTCTAATAGGCTCTAAATTCCTTGAGAATATGAATCATTCATCCTTGCAATTCTTACAATATACATATTGTCTAGTATACAGTAGATAATTAAAGTTTGTTACAGGGTACCAATTTGGAATAAGGAGTTAGTAGCTGAAAATGACCTAAAATGCTCTCTACTTTCAAGTTATAAACCCACACATTCCTCTGTTTCTCTGTATGTCTGTCACTGCTTAGCTGATACATGATCTAACACCCTATCTATTAAGCCATCTTCAAATGTCAGACTCCCATTTCTAACAATACTACACAATTGTATGTTATTTTAAACCTTTCAAACGTCTGTTACATAAATCACTTTATTTAGTTCTTACAGTAATTCTATAAAGTTTCTGGATGAGAAAACAGAAACAACAAGCATCAATGACTTTGGACTAAAGCT
Source organism: Gorilla gorilla gorilla (assembly GCF_029281585.2). Lineage (NCBI taxonomy): Eukaryota > Metazoa > Chordata > Mammalia > Primates > Hominidae > Gorilla > Gorilla gorilla. The sequence goes on from NC_073228.2 coordinate 103,173,402, forward strand.
CAGGTCTTTTGAACCCTTGCTATAATTCCCTTTGGTCCAGAGCTTACAGTTTTTAAACTTTTTACTTTCAAATATTTTCAAACTTATAGAAAAGATGCAAGAATAGTGCAAAGATTACCCATATACTTCATGCAGATTCACTAATGTTAACATTTTACTACATTTGATTTCTCTCTCCCACCCTGCCCCCATATATACAGGACCATTTGAAAGTGACTTGCAGATGTCATGCTCCTTTACTCCTAAATACGTCAGTGTGTATTTCTTAAGAACAAGTATATTCATCTATGTACTGTAGTAAAATGATCAAACCTAGGAAATTTGACATTGATATAATATTTTAATCAATACACCTAATACAAGTTTGCAAATTTTTCTAATCATGTCTTTTATGAATTATGACTTTTTTCTGGTTCAGAATTGAACAGGATCACACATAGCATTTACTTCTTATATCTTTTTAGTCTTCTTTAATGTGGAAGTGTCCATTATTCAACCTACACTTGCGTTTTCTCTTCTTTTCTTTTCTTTTTTCTTCTTTTTTTTTTGAGGTGGAGTCTTGCTGTGCCGCCCATGCTAGAGTGCACTCAGCCTCGTGGGTTCAAGTGATTCTCCCGCCTTAGCCTCCCAAGTAGCTGGGATTATAGGTGCCTGCCACCATGCCCAGCTAATTTTTTATTTGTAGTAGAGACGGGGGTTTCACCATGTTGGCCAGGCTGGTGTCAAGCTCCTGACCTCAAGTGATCAGCCTGCTTCGGCCTCCCAAAGTGCTGGGATTATAGGTGTGAGCCACTGTGCCAGGCCACACTTGGCTTTTCTTAATTTCTGCCCCATTGCTAACTCTACAGGGCAACTGGGGTGTCTGTGGTAGGTAACAGATCTGCCTCACACATTGTATACGAGAGGTTAATGTCATTAAGGCAAATCGTGACCTATCAGGGACAGACCCAGTGGATAAATGCCACCTTCTTCTGTCCCTTGTTTGCAGAATTCTGAGGCTCATTCTGTATGGATCTTTAGAGGATTCTCAATGGATCATGATCTGTGGTCATGTTCAACTTGAGACCTTCTTCCCCTGATACTGCTTTCCTTTCTTCCCTATTTTACTCTCTCCAGTCCCTTCACTCCTTAAAACTTGGGATCATTTCCCAAAATAATCCCTTGCACATAAGCCCTTGTTTCATCTTTTTTAAAAGAGATCTATACTAATACAATTATACCTACTGTTAATAGAATTAGTGGGTCCACAGTTAGTGGGTCAGGTAGGTGACAGATTAGAAGTGAGCATTACAAATAGAGGAATGCATCTTTCTTAGGTACTGACCTAAGTAGACCTTCTTTCTTAACCCCCAAAGACACAGTACTGGGTCACATTAATGCCACTGTAGGCTCTGATAATGACATTGACACTTCTCTCCAGTCCATGTTTCTTACCTTCCCCTTCCTTGTCCTCTTCTCTTTTTCTCTTCTCTTCTCTCTTTTCTTTCTTTTTTTGAGACAGGTCTCACTCTGTTGTCCAGGCTGAAGTGTAGTGGTGCAATCATGGCTCAGTGCAGCCTCATCTTCCTGGGCTCAAGTGATCTTGCCACTTGAGCCTTCTGAGAAGCTGGGACTACGGGCATGTGCCACCGCGCCTGGCTAACTTTTAAATTTTTTGTAGAGATAGGGTCTTGCTGTGTTGCCAGGGTCAGTCTTGGACTCCTGGGTTCCAGTGATCCTCCCACCCTGGCCTCCCAAAGTGCTGGGATTATAGGAATGAGCCACTGTGCCAAACCCATGTTTCTTCTCAGGCTACTTCCACACCAGTGCAGTGCCTTCCAATCTGTAATTCCTGAGAGTATTGCAAGAGAATGAAAAGGGCTTAGTGAAAGTGATTGCTCTGCTTAAACTGCATACATCTCTTCTTCCTGTTTCTCATCATACTGCCCTTTAATGCTACTTTTTCTTTCCACTAATGATTTTCCCTTTGTCCTTGCCCATTTCTCTCTGTCAGACAACTCATTTCCCTTTTGTCCTCTCTGATAGTAGAAAATTTGACTCTGTGTATGTATGTTTCCTAGAAGAAAGCAGAACCATGATTAAACACCCAGTGAATAATTTGGGATGCTGATGAAATCAAGGAAGACTGGAAAAGCAACTTGTTGGGTGTGCTGTGGAGAGATTTCCTATACTGGGCAGAATGTTAGATAAAAGATTCTCTGAGATGTCTTCTATCTCTGGGAATTTATGCTAGAAATGCCAACTTAATTAAATTGCAGTGCCTGTCAACAATCCAAGGGCAAAAGTTTGCTCCAGATCTATAATCTAGCCTCATCATCTTAGGGGGAATGTGACCGAGTATAGTATAACACTATCAGTATGAAAAGAATGAAATCCACACAGCCTGCATAATTATAGGTGCAGAGAAGAAGAAATTGATGACACAATATTAAGGTTTATTTTTGCCACCTAAAAACATGTCAACATCGTATTATCTTATTATCTCAGATTTTTATTCAATTCTATGACAGCTAAAAGTAACCATTATATCTGTCAATTAAAAGAAGAGAAACTGCTTATTGAAATTTTATAATTTGATCTATGACATGGAGTTGAACTGGAAGCACCTGCCAGTCTTCCTGATGTTCCAGATAGTATTTTGCTGCAAATTAATTAATCTAACTACATCTTCTTGATTTTCTCACACTGCATTAGAAAGTATGTGCTCTTGGTCATAAACCATGATGAAACTATAAGAACTGTGTAATGAAACCTTATGGTTTGAGTTGTCTGGCTTGTCATAGAGATGAATATAGTGTAATTAAGCCACACTCTCTCCTTGCAGTAATGAAGGCACTGTTTGGGGGACTATGCCAGGGATAGGAGAATAAGTTGTCTATGGCACTCGAACAGTCTACACTATCCAAGTAAGGTAACCAGCTAAGGCACTTTCAAAGTAAAACCAAACAGGAAGTCACGGCAGATAATGTCACTTTCATCACTGGTAATTACTAGCCTTAGAGTTGTAATGAATGGCTGCTACAGAATAAAAGGTAGGTGGCAATTTATGCAACAGATCATTGTTCATCATCAGCAGTATGAGTGGCACTAAGCAACAGGCAGAATTTTTTTTAAACCCGCGAGGTAAAGTAGATTAAAGGTATTATTAATAGGCTAGGCCTAAAGGAACAGTGTCTTAATTATGGACTCTTTTTCCTATCCTTTCTTAAAGATATTATATTTGTACAACTGATGAAGGACTAGATTAGGCTTAGGCTAGTAGTAGAGGGAACACTCATTGCTGCATTAAGAGCAAAGAACCTTCCGAAATTTTGGTTGCTCCAAGTACCAGAATCAGCTGTCATTCTGTTGGAAGCAATAGGGAAAGGGTAGCTCACAAAATTTTTTTAAAAAAGTATTTCTCAATCAGTCCACCATTTACTGGACTAGGCTAAAGTGAACTGCATAACTTTATAGAATCTCAAGTTTTTCAGGGTATCTTGTTAACCGATGGGCTGACATTCTCTTTGCAGGAGCTCCACCAAGTGGTCATCCAGCTTGTGGGCGAAAGTCAGAAAAACAAATTAGGAATCCTAAGAAAGACTGACTGATAGCCGAGTAGAGCAGTCTGAAGGTAGATAAACGTGAACCCTCCATCCATAGGGAGATTCAGATACAGGCTTCATGTTTAGGCAAGACATCTGCTTTTCCTCACCATTTGTTTTTGGTAACTTTCTGGTCCTTATATGAACTATGCCTGCCCTTTGACCTCATGACCCCATATGCTTTGAGCCCTCCATTTTCTCCTGATCAATTAGTCTCCTTCTGTCTTCCCATTTTCCCTGTTCAGCTCCACACACTGGTGTCCACTACTTAAATTATGCTTTCAATATTACTTTCAACTCTTAATCCAGCCATCCTGTTTCTCTGACTCTGGAACTGAGCAGCTGAGAGTTCTTGGAGAAAGATCACACAGCCATACCAATTGATGTCACTGTATGTTGTTGCTTTCTGACCAAGGCTGAGTCCTCAGTTATGGTGAAGGTGCTTCTGATCAACTGACAGTGGGTATTCCAAACATTTATTTCCCTTACTGTCAAAACCACCAACTCTTCTTACACTCAGCAAATGATGGTTCTGTCCATTTCATTGTGAAAAGGCAAGGGCAGAAAGTGAAAACAGCACCTTCCTCTCCCTCTTACTTATACGCTTATTTATTGGCATTTGTACTTCTCCTTCCTGTTGGAAAAGGTGCCCATCTAACTCGAGGCTCATTTCTCAACCTGTAGATCGGATTCCATCCTCTTCTGTGTACTCAATGACTTTATTATATCAATCATCTCCCTCTTTCCTGTTTTACTTCAGAAAATAAACAGAACAGTGGTTTGTCTTATTGAAAATGAAAGCAAAAGTAAAATTACCTTGGCAGTTTTGGGTCTCTAATTATAAGCCAAAGAAACAAATTGAGAACAACTTATGGAAAAAAATGATATTCATTGGAAATATACTGGTATAATGCAGAGCAGAAGAAAATGCTAAACAGTCAAGCTTCCTGAGGGCAGAAAGTACAGGACCACTGAAATGAAACCGTGGACATTCATAATCATGTATGTTTACTAAGGTTCAACTACCTTTCCTCCTTGTGTCACCACTTAAGATTCAGCTCCTAGGAAGGAAACATTTGATTGGCCAAGCCCACCAGAAACATGTGCAGAGGAGATGCTCCTGATACCTGCACCATTGAATTCCATAAGGCACAGTTCAGGGAACTTTGCTTTGTCCTTATTTTATTTGATTTATCGGTAGCAGTTCTCCTTCTGGAGTCCTTCTCCTTTGTTTTCTGTGGCATTATTCTTTCCTTAAAAAGAAAAAAGATAATTCTTTTTAGTCTCCATTGTAGGTTCCCTTTTTTTCTGCTTAAACATTAAGTGTTATCTTCCTCATGGGTTCAACTTTGATCACTGTTATATTACAAACTTCCTCCTGCCAAATCTTCCTTTTGAGTTTGCGATGGAACCTACAATTGAATTTCCAATAAAATTCAGTATATCTAAAAGTGAACTTATGTATTTCAAACCTGCGCTTTACTCGAATGCCACATTTTCATAAATGGCATATCTCTTATCCAGTCACCCAATCCACTTCCCTGGGAGTCTTCCTAGGTCACTCTCACTTATACTCAATCAATCCCTAATCCCTGTGGCTTTTAATTCCTTGGTATCTCTTGTTCTCCTCTTTCCTAAACTCATAACCACTTTTTAAATTAAGGTCTTAATGACTTCTCACCTAAATTGCTACATTAGCCTCCTCAAAAGGTTTCCTTACACATCATACTCCGTTTCTTACAGAGCGATCCTTCTAAAATGCTAATCTGCTCTGCAAACTCAGATTCAGTCCCTTATCTTTCAGGATAAACTTCAAGGCTTAACCCACACATTCTGTCTTTGGCCACTTTCCAAGCTTCAGGGATGGCTACTTCCTTACTGCTATATTGTAAAACAAGCAGGTTTCCAGTTGGAGGGACTAGAATTGTTTTTTAACCTTGACTGAATGTAAGAATTTCTGGGGACATATTAAACATGCAGATTCTTGGCCTGACCCTAAACATATTAAATTGGAATCTCCAGGAGTGGGGCTTATGTCTCTACTGATTTTTTTTTTTTTTTTGAGACAGAGTTTTGCTCTTGTTGCCCAGGCTGGAGTGCAGTGGCGTGATCTCAGCTCACTGCAACCTCCACCTCCTGGGTTCAAGTGATTCTCCTGTCTCAGCCTCCTGAGTAGCTGGGATTACAAGTGCCCACCACCACGCCCGGCTAATTTTTTGTATTTTTAGTAGAGACAGAGTTTCATCATGTTGGCCAGGCTGGTATCAAACTCCTGACCTCAGGTGATCCACCCGCCTCGGCCTCCCAAAGTGCAAGGATTACAGGCGTGAGCCACTGTGCCTGGCAGTCTCTACTGATTTTTATGATCAAGCCAATTTGTGAATTAATGATTGACTGTTTCTAGGCAGTCCTTTTACTTATGCTGTTTGTTCTGCAATTCCCATTCCCCTTGTCCTTCAATAGTTTAGTTAGTGTCACTTTACAGGTGACTCTCATTCTTACTTAGAGGCCTCTTCTCTGTGTTCCTGTACTGCGTAGGACTATCTCTGTCTTAGTACCCATCACATAATATTTGACTAACTTACCTATCTTATAACTGCTCTAAAAACTTATCTTTGTTTTCCCAGTACATAAAAGACAAACAGTAGGCATTTGGCAAATATTACTTTGATATGTAAAAACAAATAAAAAGCTCACTACACTTTTTGCTGTTATGGATTCTTTCTGTTGCTTTATCTCTAAGGAGGTACTCATAAGATGAATATTGCTCAATTACTTAAAAACACCATTATTACTATGATTCATTTAAAATCATATTATAGAATAATATTTTTTGATATGTGAAAATATTATAATGTACTACTAAGGGAAAAATAAGCTAAAATGTATATAATATGACTTTTTTGGTAAAAATTTTAAAACAAATTAAGTTAAAAATGCATATATAAAAACATTGAGAAGACATACACTGTAATTTTATTACTCTTTGATTATGAAATAATGGGTGATTTTGTATCTACTTTCTATCAGAAGTATGTACATCTAAAACTTTTTTTATTTGTATAAATTTAAGGGCACAAGTGCAGTTTTGTTACATGGATATTTTGGATAATGGTGAAGTCTGGGGCTTTTAGTGTGACCATCTTCTGAATAATGTACATCACACCTATTAAGCCACTTTTCATCCCTCACTCCCCTCCCACATTCCCATCCTTCTGAGTCTCCAGTGTCTCTTACTCCACACTCTATGTCCATGTGTACATGTTACCTTGCTACCATTTGTAAGTGAGAACATGTAGTATTTGACTTTCTGTTTCTGAGTTATTTCACTTAATATAATGGCCTCCAGTTCTATCCATGCTACTGAAAAAGACAATTTCATTCTTTTTTGTGTTTGACTAGTTATTCATTGTATGTACATATACCACAGTTTCTCTACTCATCCATCGACAGATACTTAGGTTGATTCTAAGTCTTTGTTACTGTGAACCATGCTGCAATAAACGTGAGTACAGATATCTTTTTGAGATAAAGATTTCTTTTCCTTTGGGTAGATACCCGGTAGTGGGATTGCTGGATCAAATGGTAATTCAACTTTTAGTTCTTTGAGAAACTTCCATGCTATTTTCCAGAGAGGTTGTACTTATTTACACTCTCATCAACAGTGTATAAGCATTCCCTTTTCTCCACATCCTCACCCACATCTGTTGTTTTTTGACTTTTTATAATAGCCATCCTGGCTTGTGTAAGATGATATCTCATTGTAGTTTTAATTTGCATTTTTTTGATGATAAGTAATATTAAGCATTTTAACAATAAGCTTGTTGGCCATGTGTATATCTTTTGAGAAATGTCTGTTCATGTCCTTTGCCCACTTTTTAATGGGGTAGTTTTGTTGTTATTGTTGTTGTTGAGCTGTTTGAGTTCCTTGTAAATTCTGGATATTAGCCCTCTTTCAGACATATAGTTTGCAAATATTTTCTCCTATCCTACAGGTTGTCTGTTCACTCTATTGATTGTTTCTTTTGCTGTGCAGAAGCCTTTGAGTTTAATTAAGTCCCATTTGTTTATTTTTGTTTTTGTTGCTTGCACTTTTGAGGTCTTAATCATGAATTCTTTGAGTAGACCAATGTCCAGAAGAGTTTTCCTTAGGTTTTCTTCCAGGATTTTTATAGTTCCAGGTGGAAGTATATAAATTTTATAATTAAAATATTATGATAAAAAGCATATACATACTCTCTTCCTCAATCTACTTTGAAGTAGTGTGCACATACAGATACATGCACACACACTGCACACACATGACAAAATAAAAAGAACTATTTGAGTCCTTGAAAACTTAACTTTTCTATGGAAAGCCAAAAACTATTTGGTGAAAATGAAGTACTGAACTGATAAAGAATGGAATGAATATGTGAATAAAATGTGAATATGTGATAAGGAATAGAGTGAATAAAGTGAATAATATAATTCTGTACTAATTAGAAAAAAAAGACAGGTATGTTTGTAAACCTGTCATGTAGGTATACAATTCTTTACAATTTGTGAGTGAAGAGGACTCAGGAAAGAATCTCTCGAGTTATCAGCCTCCTGGGCAAGAGGGCCAAACAGGAACAGCTCTGGTCTGCAGCTCCCAGCGAGATCGACACAGAAGGTGGGTGATTTCTGCATTTTGGACTGAGGTACCCGGTTCATCTCATTGGGACTGGTTGGACAGGGGGTGCAGCCCACGGAGGGTAAGCTGAAGCAAGGTGGGGCATTGCTTCACCCAGGAAGCGCAAGGGGTCTGGGAATTCTCTCCCCTACCCAAGGGAATCCGTAAAGGACTGTGCCTGAGGAACAGTGCACCCCGACCCAGATACTGCACTTTTCCCATGGTCTTTGCAACCCACAGACCAGGAGATTCCCTCCAGTGTCTATGCCATCAGGGCCCTGGGTTTCAAGCACAAAACTGCACAGCCATTTGGGAGGTACCAAGCTAGCTGCAGGAGTTTTTTATTCCATACCCCAGTGGCACCTAGAACACCAGCGAGACAGAACCATTCACTCTCCTGGAAAGGGAGCCGAAGCCAGGGAGCCAAGTGGTCTGGCTCGGTGGGTCCCACCCCAACACAGCCCAGCAAGCTAAGATGGACTGAAATTCTCACTGCCAGCCTAGCAGTCTGAGGTCAACCTGGGACACTCAAGCTTGGTGGGGGGAGGGGCATCTGCCATTGCTGAGGCTTGAGTAGGTGGTTTTACCCTCACAGTGTAAACAAAGCATCCAGGAAGTTCGAACTGGGTGGAGCCCACCACAACTCAGCAAGGCAGCTGTGGCCAGACTGCCTCTCTAGAGTCCTCCTCTCTGGGCAGGGCATCTCTGAAAAATAGGGCAGCAGCCCCAGTCAGGGGCTTATAGATAAAACCCCCATCTCCCTGGGACAGAGCACCTGGGGGAAGGGGTGGCTGTGGGTGCAGCTTCAGCAGACTTAAACGTCCCTGCCTGACAGCTCTGAAGAGAGCAGTGGATCTCCCAGCACAGTGCTCAAGCTCTGCTAAGGGTCAGACTGCCTCCTCAAGTGGGTCCCTGACCCCCGTGTATCCTGGCTGGGAGACACCTCCCAGTAGGGTCCGAAGGACACCTCATACAGGAGAGCTCTGGCTGGCATCTGTCAGGTGCCCCTCTGGGACGAAGCTTCCAGAGGAAAGAATAGGCAGCAATCTTTGCTGTTCTGCAGCCTTCACTGGTAATACCCAGGCAAACAGGGTCTGGAGTGGACCTCCCACAAACTCCAGCAGACCTGCAGCAGAGGGGCCTGACTGTTAGAAGGTAGAAGGAAAACTAACAAAAAGAAAGGAATAGCACATCCACTCAGAGACCTCATCCAATGGCCACCAACATCAAAGACCAAAGGCAGATAAATTCACGAAGATGGGGAGAAACCAATGAAGGCTGAAAATTCCAAAAACCAGAATGCCTCTTCTCCTCCAAAGGATTACAACTCCTCGCCAGCAAGGGAAGAAAACTGAATGGAGAAAGAGTTTGACAAATTGACAGAAGCAGGCTTCAGAAGGTGGGTAATAACAAACTGCTCTGAGCTAAAGGAGCATGTTTGACCCAATGCAAGGAAGAACCTTTCATAGGAAGAACCTAAGAACCTTGAAAAAAAATTAGATGAATTGCTACCTAGAATAACCAGTTTAGAGAAGAACATAAATAACCTGATGGAGCTGAAAAACACAGCACGAGAACTTTGTGAAGCATACATAAGTATCAATAGCTGAATTGATCAAGTGGAAGAAAGGGAATCAGAGATTGAAGATCAACTTAATAAGGTAAAGTGAGAAGACAAGTTTAGAGAAAAAAGAATGAAAAGGAATGAACAAAGTCTCCAAGAAATGTGGGACTATGTTAAAAGACCAAATCTACATTTGACTGGTGTACTTGAAAGTGAAAGGGAGAATGGAACCAAGTTGGAAAACACTCTTCAGGATATTATCCAGGAGAACTTCCCCAACCTAGCAAGGCAGGCCAACATTCAAATTCGGGAAATACAGAGAACACCACAAAGATGCTCCTCGAGAATAGTAACCCCAAGACACATAATTGTCAGATTCACCAAGGTAGAAATGAAAGAAAAAATGTTAAGGGCTGCCAGAGAGAAAGGTTGGGTTACCCACAAAGGGAAGCCCATCAGACTAACAGCAGATCTCTCTGCAGAAACCCTACAAGCCAGAAGAGAGTGGGGGCCAATATTCAACATTCTTAAAAGAATTTTCAACCCAGAATTTCATATCCAGCCAAACTAAGTTTCATAAAAGTAGGAGAAATCAAATCCTTTACAGACAAGCAAATGCTGAGAGATTTTGTCACCATCAGGCCTGCCTTACAAGAGCTCCTGAAGGAAGCACTAAACATGGAAAGGAACAACCAGTACCAGCCACTGCAAAAACACACCAAATTGTAAAGACCATCGACATTATGAAGAAACTGGAACAACTAATGGGCAAAATAACCAGCTAGCATCATAATGACAGGATCAAATTCACACATAACAATATTAACCTTAAGTGTAAACAGGCTAAATGCCCCAATTAAAAGACACAGACTAGCAAATTGGATAAAGAGTCAAGACCCATTGCTGTGCTGTATTCAGGAGACACATCTCACATGCAAAGACACACATAGGCTCAAAATAAAGGGATGGAGGAATTTTTACCAAGTAAATGGAAAGAAAAACAAACAAACAAACAAACAAAAATCAACAGTTGCAATCCTAATCTCTGATAAAACAGACTTTAAACCAACAAAGATCAAAAAAGACAAAGAAGGGGATTACATAATGGTCAAGGGATCAATGCAACAAGAAGAGCTAACTATCCTAAATATATATGCACCCAATACAGGAGCACCCAGATTCATAAAACAAGTTCTTAGAGACCTACAAAGAGACTTAGACTCCCACACAATAATAGTGGGGGACTTCAGCAACCCACTGTCAATATTAGGTAGATCAATGTGACCGAAAATTAACGAGGATGTTCAGGACTTGAACTCAGCTTTGGACCAAGCTGACCTAATTGACATCTACAGAACTCTCCACCCCAAATCAACAGAATATACATTCTTCTCAGCACCTCATCACACTTATTCTAAATTTGACCACATAATTGGAAGTAAAACACTCCTCAACAAAGGCAAAAGAATGTAAATCATAACAGTCTCTCAGACGACAGTGCAATCAAATTAGAACTCAGGATTAAGAAACTCACTCAAAACCGCACAATTACATGGAAACTGAACAACCTGCTCCTGAACGACTACTGGGTAAATAACGAAATGAAGGCAGAAATAAAGATGTTCTTCGAGACCAATGAGAACAAAGACACACTGTACCAGAATCTCTGGGACACATTTAAAGCAGTGTGTAGAGGAAAATTAATAGCATTAAATGCCCACAAGAGAAAGCAGGAAAGATCTAAAATTGACCCCCTAACATCAAAATTAAAAGAACTAGAGAAGCAAGAACAAACAAATTCAAAAGCTAGCAGAAGACAAGAAATAACTAAGATCAGAGCAGAACTGAAGGAGATAGAGACACAAAAAACCCTTCAAAAAAATCAATGAATCCAGGAGCTGGTTTTTTTTTTGAAAAGATGAACAAAATAGATAGACTGCTAACCAGACTAATAAAGAAGAAAAGAGAGAAGAATCAAATAGAAATAATAAAAAATGATAAAGGGGATATCGCCACTGATCCCACAGAAATACAAACTACCGTCAGAGAATACTATAAATACCTCTGCGCAAATAAACTAGAAGAAATGGATAAATTCCTGGACACATACACCCTCTCAAGTCTAAACCAGGAAGAAGTCGAATCCCTGAATAGATCAATAACAAGTTCTGAAATTGAGGCAGTAATTAATAGCTTACCAACCAAAAAAAGTCCAGGACCAGACGGATTCACAGCCGAATTCTACCAGAAGTACAAAGAGGAGCTGGTACCATTCCTTCCGAAACTATTCCAAACAATAGAAAAAGAGGGAATCCTCCCTAACTCATTTTATGAGGCCAGCTCATCCTGATACCAAAACCTGGCAGAGACACAACAAAAAAAGAAAATTTCAGACCAATATCCCTGATGAACATCAATGCGAAAATCCTCAGTAAAATACTGGCAAACCGAACCTGGCAGCACATCAAAAAACTTATCCACCAAGATCAAGTTGGCTTCATCCCGGGGATGCAAGGCTGTTTCAACATACACAAATCATTAAACATAATCCATCACATAAACAGAACCAATGACAAAAACCACATGATTATCTCAATAGTTACAGGAAAGGCCTTTGAGAAAATTCAACAGCCCTTCATGCTAACCACTCTCAATAAACTAGGTATTGATGGAATGTATCTCAAAATAATAAGAGCTATTTATGACAAACCCACAGCCAATATCATACTGAATGGGCAAAAGCTGGAAGCATTCCCTTTGTAGACTGGCACAAGACAAGGATGGCCTCTCTCACCACTCCGATTCAACATAGTATTGGAAGTTCTGGCTAGGGCAATCACACAAGAGAAAGAAATAAAGAGTATTCAAGTAGGAAAAGAGGAAGTCAAATTGTCCCTGTTTCAGATGACATGATTGTATATTTAGAAAACCCGACCGTCTCAACCTGAAATCTACCTAAGCTGATAAGCAACTTCAGCAAAATCTCAGGATACAAAATAAACATGCAAAAATCACAAGCATTCCTATACACCAATGACAAGCAAACAGAGAGCCAAATCATGAGTGAACTCCCATTCACAATTGCTACAAAGAGAGTAAAATACCTAGGAATGAAACTTACAAGAGATACAAAGGACCTCTTCAAGGAGAACTACAAACCACTGCTCAAGGAAATAAGAGAGAATGCAAAGAAATGGAAAAACATTCCATGCTCATGGATAGGAAGAATCAATATCGTGAAAATAGCCATACTGCCCAAAATAATTTACAGATTCAGTGCTATCCCCATCACGCTACTATTGACTTTCTTCATAGAATTGGAAAAAACTACTTTAAACTTCATATGGAACCAAAAAAGAGCCTGCATAGCCAAGACAATCCTAAGCAAAAAGAACAAAGCTGGAGGCATCGCGCTACCTGACTTCAAACTATACTACAAGGCTACAGTAACCAAAACAGCATGGTACTGGTACCAAAACCAATATATAGACCAATGGAACAAAACAGACACCTCAGAAATAACACCACACATCTACAACCATCTGATCTTTGATAAACCTGACAAAAACAAGCAATGGGGAAAGGATTCCCTATTTAATAAATGATGTTGGGAAAACTGGCTAGCCACATGCAGAAAACTGAAACTGGACCCCTTCCTTACACCTTATACAAAAATCAACTCGAGATGGATTAAAGACTTACATGTGAGACCTAAACCATAAAAATCCTAGCAGAAAACCTAGGCAATACCGTTCTGGACATAGGCATGGGCAAAGACTTCATGTCTAAAACACCAAAACAATGGCAACAAAAGCCAAAATTGACAACTGGGATCTAATTAAACTCAAGAGCTTCTGCACAGCAAAAGAAGCTATCATCAGAGTGAACAGGCAACCTACAGAATGGGAGAAAATTTTTGCAATTTAGCCACCTGACAAAGGGCTAATATCCAGTATCTACAAAGAACTTAAATTTACAAGAAAAAAATGAACAACCCCATCAAAAAGTGGGCAAAGGATATGAACAGACACTTCTCAGAGGAAGACATTTATGCAGCCAACAAACATGAAAAAAAGCTTATCATCACTGGTCATTAGAGAAATGCAAATCAAAACCACAATGAGATACCATCTCATGCCAGTTAGAATGGCAATCATTAAAATGTCAGGAAACAGCAGATGCTGGAGAGGATGTGGAGAAATAGGAATGCTTTTACACTGTTGGTGAGAGTGTAAATGAGTTCAACCGTTGTGGAAGAGTGTGGTGATTCCTCAAGGATGTAGAACTAGAAATACCATTTGACCTAGCAATCCCATTACTGGGTATATACCCAAAGGATTATAAATCATTCTACTATAAAGACACATGCACACGTATGTTTATTGTGGCACTATTCCCAGTAGCAAAGACTTGGAACTAACCTAAATGTCCATCAATGATAGACTGGATAAAGAAAACATGGCACATATACACCATGGAATACTATGCAGCCATAAAAAAGAATGAGTTCATGTCCTTTGCAGGGACATGGATGAAGCTGGAACCATCATTCCCAGCAAACTAGCGCAAGAACAGAAAACCAAACGCTGTGTGTTCTCACTCATAAGTGGGAGTTGAGCAATGAAAACACATGGACACAGGGAGGGGAACATCACACACCAGGGCCTGTCAGCGGGTGCGGGGCTAGGGGAGGGATAGAATTAGGGGAAATAGCTAATGTAGGTGATGGGTTGATGGGTGCAGCAAACCACCATGGCACGCATATACCTATGTAACAAAACTGCATGTTCTGCACATGTACCCCAGAACTTAAAGTATAATAATAATAATAATAATAATAATAATAATAATAATAATAATAAAGAATCTCTCTCCAGGGAGAATTGTTTTCTCAAGGCAAACACTGGGTGGGGGCTTGAGGTTCCTAAGGATTATAAGCCAGTTAAATACAAGATGTTAGTGCTTAAAGCAATTTAGGCAAGAGTGCAGTTAACACCGTCAGCTGCCAAAAGGAAGAAGTCTTGTTGAAACAGATTAAAACAGGAGGAAGGAAAGGCCTAAAAAATATTTAAATTGATCACAAAGTCTGTTATCTACCTTGAAGCTGGTGATGTTGAAAGACTTTGTCTACTGTTACAGACTAAATATTTGTGTCCCCTAAAGTTCCTGTGTTGAAATCCTAACCCCCAAAGTGATGGTATTAAGAGTTGGGGTCTTTTAGAAGATGATTAAGTCTTGATCACTGAGCCCTCATGAAGGGAAGCAGGCCCTCACCAGATACCAAATCTGCTAGCACCTTAATCTTGAACCTTCCAGCCTCCAGAACTGTGAGAAGTAAGTGTTTGTTGTTTATAAGTTATCCTATTTGTTTATTTTGAAATGGAGTCTTGCTCTGTCACCCAAGCTGGAGTGCAGCAGTGCCATCTCAGCTCACTGCAACCTCCGCCGCCTGGGTTCAAGCGATTCTCCTGCCTCAGCCCCCCAAGTAGCTGGGACTATAGGTATGCACCACCATGCTTAGCTAATTTTTGTATTTTTAATAGAGACAGGGTTTCGCCATGTTGGGCAGGCTGGTCTCGAACTCCTGACCTCAGGTGATTGGCCCGCCTCAGCCTCCCAAAGTGCTGGGATTACAGGTTCGAGCCACTGCGCCTGGCCTAAAGTTATCCAGTTTATAATATTTTGTTATAGCAGCTCAGACAGACTGAGATACCCTCTTTTCTGTGTTTCTTGAAAGAGTGCTTCATATTTAATTTTTCCTACATGTTTCTGCAAATGTTAGTAAATAGAAGGTACTCTATAGGGAAACAATTTTTTAATAGAATAGAAATAATTGGGTGGTGTGTGAGCCACTTCTGCTCTTTCTTAGCTCTGGAGGAAAGCTCAGCGACATTGTAATGTCTCAAAGCACCACCCTTCACTGGTGGAAGCACACAAATGAGTGATACTGTCTTAGAGGAAATATATCAACTTTTCTTCAGTTGGCCTTAATCCTAACTTTGCAAATGTCCTAAGAAGAAATAAAACAATAGTTCATTTATGAATGTGACTCAAGCCTTTATATACAAAATGTCAATACATTTAAATTTCCACTTGTTTAGCTGGAATAATGAGCCTTAAAATCTATGTGTCACCTTATTTAGACACATAGATTTAGGAGCAATGAAAGAAATTCAAATATAAAGTTGCTGTCCAAAAGCACCAACAACTTAGCATAAATTATTTTTGCTGTTACATAAAGAATGTTTTCCATTGTATATTGTAGATGCTATTATTTTAAGTAAGGACTCCTGGTGAAGTTAAAATATATACTCCACAAATATTTAATGTTTGGATAATTTGTCAGGAGTAGCCTTATTCCATAAAGTGGGGGCAAATTTGTATTTAAATATCATGTGATTAGTTCCGAATTAAAATAACATCAAATATATATTGTTTATTTGTGTGAATTACTTCATGCATAAAGGGTTAGTCATAGGAAATATTGAAAGCCAGATGCTCTAACAAATTGTGACTAGGGAATCTTAAAACAGGTCATCACTTGGCCAGGAAGATTTGACATCTGACCTTTGATTTTTTTGGAAATATGTTACTTATTCAGCAAGAATGTCAAGCCCTGAATAATCTAATATTAAGGAGCTTCTTTCTCCTTTTGTGCTTCTACAAAGCTGGTAGTTACTGTGACAAGATTCAGTACCAGGAATGCTTTTTTGAACAAAGAACCTGAGATTTTTTTTTCTTGCCCTTATTCAGAATTAGCAAGTAAAGGGAAAGCAATGACTTATGATCAATTAATACGATGGAACCCAAAGTCCTATGAAACAACCTTTGTTTTTTCACTTTGTGGGAACTGTAG
This sequence comes from Gorilla gorilla gorilla, assembly GCF_029281585.2. Taxonomy (NCBI): domain Eukaryota; kingdom Metazoa; phylum Chordata; class Mammalia; order Primates; family Hominidae; genus Gorilla; species Gorilla gorilla. The sequence goes on from NC_073228.2 coordinate 103,190,060, forward strand.
ATCTAAAATGTTTTATGATTAGCTTCAAAGAACTAACATAAATATACTTTTGATGTTAAAAAGATAGTAAAGATCTATTTTAAGGAGTGTGATACTGTTGTAGAGAAAAGAAAAAGGCAAGGAATTGGGAATTAAACTGGTTAAAGTTAAACTAAGCACTAAATTTTGGTTTGAAAATAGATATCCAGATGTTACTTTTATTTTACATAATGTAAACTCTTTGAGAACAATTTCCTGTTTAGCTAACACAGAGAGTTTTTGCTTTCAACACAGTGTTTACACGAGTGCCCAAAGTTACCGCTCTTGCAGTTTGTTAGACTCTAACTCAAACTGACATTAACTACATTGCTTGTTCACAATTAGGTTCCTTTGGTAGTTACGTAGTTAACTACTTCCAATAGTTAAATGTAGGTGGACTCTATATATGTCTTTTCCTACAACCTAGGAATGAGTGGCATATTTATTTATTTTAAACATAATTTTCACTTTTATTTTAGATGCAGGGGGTACGTAATGCAGGCTTGGTGACTGGAAATAGAGATAATTGAAGCTACTCTTGAAAGGCTTTTGAATAGTCTTCCAAATGCTAATTATCCTTAGTATAAGTATTCTGCTTGTAGTTTGTAGATTAAAGCTCATGCATATGTATATATTGCGTTGCCTATGATGACCTATTTTGTGTAAAATAAACATTTCGCCCCAATATATCAATATGCTTCCTTGAAAACACCTTACATAGCCAAAATGACATGATATCACCTAACAAAATTATTAGTTTATTAGTATCATGTAATACTCACTCCATATTTAAATTTCTCTTATTTTTCCCTTTTCAGGTGGTTTAATCTGAACCAAGATCCAGTCTGAGTACATTTTGTTAAATCCCGTGAGTCTCTTCTATTCTTTGAAAGTGCCTTTTATAATGACACCCTGACTTGCTGAAGTCCTCCCGGTTGTCCTTTAGAAGATCTTATGCTGTTTGATCCCTTTCTTGTGGTGATGTTTTATTGTTTCTTCATCTCCAGTAATCTCTGTAATCTGGCAGTCAAATCTAAAGGTTATATTAAATTCAAGTTAAACATTTTTGTCAAAGTTAAAATCATAGGTGATGTCGTACACTTAACATTGCATCACACTGATGGTCATAAATGTCTGATTGTCCCACCAGTGGTGATATTAAATTTGGCCACAGGATCAAGGGAATAAAAGTCTGATTCTTCTATTGCAAAATTATGTTTCTCAGTTTGTGATCAAATTTTTTTTGGCTAGAACTGTGTGAATTTTCAGGTCACCAACAGCCATTTATGTCATTTTATTTTAACACCAATTGATAAGAGTTGGCTGCATCAATAATCTAATCAGGGCAAATAGTTATATCTATGATTCTTATCATTTATTTCACACTTATTAGTTAGCTTTCTTCATCATGTAGACTACTTTTTCCTTCAACTGGGTCTATTTAATTTTCTAAATCACAATTCCTTCTAAAAAGGTGGAATAAATGTTAATTCTTTCTTTTGTTTCTATAATTTGGAGGCAGTTCACTGAGCAGATATCTGTCTTCAGAACTCTGATTGACCCTGTCCAATGTGGCTGCTTTATAATACATATTCTATTAATTTAAAAAAATAATTCCCATTGTGCTTGTGCCAAAATGGCTATCCAGGAACAATTGTTATAGTGTATTTCATTTCTTGTTTGTTTCTTGTTGTTATGTAAAATCCCCTAAGCATTTGTAAATATACTAATCATTGTTCTTTTTTTATTCATTATATTTCCGTGTAAGGGTGTATTTGATTCACTTACTGTAATCTTTTCCTTCCAGGGTTTTCTCATGATATTCCATAATTTCCGTTTCATCTTGATGATTTCATCTATAATATTTATTTGGTGCTGAGAAGGTTCCCACAAATTAGTCAGATTCCAGTGCTGATATCCTGTTACTTTCCACCTGCTACCATAACCCTCTCCTTGGGTATCCAGACAGATTATGGCACTGCCTTGTAGCTGGTCCCAGAAACAATTTATATGGCCAATATTTGTTACAGGGTAAATACCAAGGATCTAGGACATCTGGCATGACATAATCTTTAGAAAATTTTGATTAGTTGTAAGACTGTCTTAGATTTGACAATACCCGGATTTGTCATTATGGGGTCCCCCTAGTTTGTTTTCTGGTGGCGTGCTGGAAGCTGAAATAACCTGATGCATTAATTAGGCCAGTATAACACATGAAATAGAGTGTGGTTTGACAGACTAGGGCCTCTGTGAAAGAAAATTACCTTGCCATCCATGTTGAAGAATTTTATAATAAATTACAGACAATATATAACAAAACGTTTATGAAAGTAGGGACCAGTGCTGAATCTCCAGAGTGAAACCTCACATGTAACAGACTCAGAACAAATGCTGGTTGAATGAATTAATTTCAACTCACTCATCTGTGGGAATTAGAGATCCTTCAAAGAAATACACAGATGAGAGTTGAAAAAATTGTCTTGTTGAAGCCTCCTCCTTTTTTTTGAAACAGAGTCTCACTCTGTCACTCAGGCTGGAGTGCAGTGGTGTGATCTCTGCTCACTGCAACCTCCACCTCCCTGGTTCAAGCGATTCTCCTGCCTCAGCCTCCCGAGTAGCTGGGATTACAGGCGCCTGCCACCACACTCAGCTAATTTTTGTTTTTAGTAGAGACAGGATTTCATCATATTGGCCAAGCTGGTCTCCAACTCCTGACCTCAAGTGATCCTCCCACCTTGGCCTCCCAAAGCGCTGGGATTGCAGGCATGAGCCACGTGCCCGGCTGAAACCTCTCTTAACTAAGAGTCTATATTGTCTTTTATTGGAAAGTGTGTCAAAGTTCTTTTGCCTTTCCTGAAGATGTTTATACCATAAAATTCTATCTGTTTCTTATCCTCTGACATTAGTTTGTTACTGATATTATTACTAGATTTCAAGGTCACTTCAGAAATATTTGGTAGTAAAATAAAGGCTCTAATTAAAAAAAACTATTCTGTTATTGATCATGTCTTTGTTCTGTTGCCGATGTTTGCTTGTCTAAAAACTCAGAAACACATTTTTTCCTAATTGACTAGACATATTTAACCATGTATACTCACTAAAACTGGAGAAAATTGATGTATCAATCATAATGTCAATAAAACTTTGTCTGCCAAGTAGAGCATATTGAATACTCAACATAGTTCTCCTCCCTTACCCCTACCCAAATCTATTGAGTTGTCTTCATGAGCAGAGACTCAGGATAATTTAATAACTTGTGTCACTACAGTTGGCACTTGGCATACTCATTTTCTTTTTTCAAAATTTTTTTGAGACTCACTCTGTTGCATAGGCTGAAGTGCAGTGGCTCAATCTCGGCTTACTGCAACCTCCGCTTCCTGGGTTCAAGCGATTCTTGTGCCTCAGCCTCTGGAGTAGCTGGGACTACAGGTGCCTGCCACCACAGCCAGCTAATTTTTGTGTTTTTAGTACAGACATGGGTTCACCATGTTGGCCAGGCTGGCCTTGAACTCCTGACCCCAAATGATCCGTCCTCCTCAGCCTCTCAAAGTGCTGGATTATAGGCATGAGCCACCAAGCCTGCCCTGGCATACTCAGTTTCATAATGGTGGTTTAACTGTCAAATTAATAAAAAGTCCTATGCCCTGTCCTCCAGAAAGTGCTAGAAACCCAGCACCACTCAAATAAGGCTCTCCAAATTCTTCTTTCATAGATAACAAGAAGACCACTCCATGTTTGTCTATATATATTTTTTAAATAGAAATAGCTAACATCAATAAATTGATTGAATGTAAGCTTTCCAATTATGACATATGAATTTCCATATCTTTTATTTAGTTACCAGTTATTAATAGTTTGCCAAACTAGCTTTATCTCCTCTCTCTCATTTTTCTTTCTTTCCTTGTTAACACTTTGAATAATGAAGAAATTTTAATGCATTATAATTCACTGTTATTATTATTATTTTGATGTCAAATTATCCCAAATTTGGCCAGAAGGAGCCTCTTCAGACCTGCTCTTTTATGTTTTTGGCATGATCATATTCATCCATTACATTTAATTCCTCTTGACTTCATGTCTTGGAAGATTTAAACTTTAGATTTGTTACTATTTTGATATTTCCTACATGCATCTCCTACAGATATAAATGACTTAGTTATTTGAAACAATTAGTTGGTCTCCTCTATATCTTCAGGACAAAATTTTTTAAAAAGACAAAATTTAATGTTTTTGTATACCACGGCAAAGTATGTAATTATTATTATATTTTTAGGTAGGGTCTTGCTCTCTCACCCAGTCTGGAGTATAGTGGTGTAATCACAGCTCACTGTAGCCTCAATCTTTATCCTCCCACCTCAGCCTCCCAAGTAGCTGGGACTGCAGGAGTGCCATCCCACCACCATTTCTTTTTCTTCTTTTGTATTTTTAGTAGAGATGTGTTTTGTGATGTTGCCCAGGCTGCAGCATGGCCTGAGCTCAAGCAATCTGCCTGCCTTAGCCCCCAAAGTGCTGAGATTACAGGTGAGAGCCACCATGCCTGGCCAATTTATGTCTTTAAGAAAAAATATTTCTATTAAGTTCAAAGACTAGCATTAGAGATGATAACAATAGAGTTTAGTTGGCTTTTGCTTCTTCGTACAACTTCATCTGCAATTTTTTGCTCAATACTGCTTTGTTCGTGTTCACTGTTTTATGAGATTTCTTGTGAATTTTAAAATTAGATAAAATTTCATATACCTTCAGAATTCTGAATCCAGTTGAATGTTTAAAAACAAATTAAAATGCCATAGGAACTTTCAGATGAACAATACAGCATTGTTCAGAAATGCTAAATACAGGACCTTTTCAAATAATTTTCCTGGTGAAAAAGTACTTCAATGTGCACACAATGCCCAATGTGTGCCTTTCTCATAGAATGGCTTGAAGTGTGTTACTTCTTAAGGAAGCTATTACTTCTTTATAGTCCTTTCAGAATATTTTCTATATTTGTTACTAATGTTTTCACTTTGAAATGCAGAAAAATATATATTTACAGAACTCGGTTATTCTTATGTCATATTTGAAATTTTAAAATTTTTCATCCCATGGGATGTTTATGTCATAAAGCAAGATTTAGCTAAAATATGCACAGTTATCCTTGAAGGCTTAATTATAATTTCCCAATATATCTATGTAGTCTTTTGCTCCAAAATGATCCTGAGGGGTAAGAAAATTGTATTTTTAGTCCCAGATCTTTCATTAACCAGCTCTATTATTACCTTAGGTAAATTACTTGACTAATAATTCAGTCAATTTTTTTTGATAAAAAAGAATCTGAAAATGTGCAATATATGGGAGAGTCAGTTCTTTGGGATTACTTTTTCTACATGCAAATCAGGAAAGTTTGACTAGGTAATTTCAAAATCATTCCCAATTTTAAATTTCTTTGACTCTCTGATAACAGATATAAAATTTTATTATCTGAAGAGAGTATTCAGAGAAGAAGCACTTTCTTTTATCTGCAAATTCATTTTTTGCTAGAGGTGGAGATAAGAAGCAGTAGCTGGAATTACAGGGTGGATATAATATACTTCTGCTAGCTCTTTCCTTGTACATATTTTACAAATATAAAGTATTGCATATGAAGGACATTGCTGTGCTGAATGGTACATCGTCTGCTTTACATGTAGAGAGGTGGATGGATGGAGATCAGGCAATAGTTCTTTTTTTCCCCTTCCGAAATTTTAAAATATGTTAATGCTGGCTCACACTATTTTTTCACATGAGAAGATATTAGGACAAACATGTTCATCTGAGAGACATTGCTTCTTCTGTATCACTAAATATCATCTTTCCAGTCCTATCTCTCTACCCTTGGGTTTAACCACACCCAATTATTTTCTAAGACATCATAAAGGATTCACTGCATTCATAACAATAGGCTGTCTCCTTGGGGCACTGGTTCATCTGCCTTCAAATATGTTATTGAAGAAAATTCATTCAGTTCAAAGATCAGTATTTCTTACAAACTTTCTGGAAAATATTCCCCAAAATGTTCTAACTTAGACATCCTCTTACTGCTTGCTGGCTTAATGATCAAAAGGATTTAGAGAGCACGAAGCATTTTGAAGTTGAAGTGATTTCAATGCCTGTTCTGCCATATCCCTTGTTCTTGAATGTGTTCACTCACTGGCTGAATTTATAGAACCAATTTAGGAGAAGAACAATGTTTCTGCGTCCCCTAAGAAATTCCTCAAATTCCTTACAGTGACAATCAAAAGAAAATCTGATTTGCTCTTTGTGAGAGCATTTCTTATATACTCTCAGTAGCAGTAAAAGTTTTGATTGCTCTGGTTTCAAAAAGAAAATTAGAAATTTTTTTATTTCTTCTCCCTTTAAAAGCATAGCTTCGTGCTCTGCAGTATGTAAAAACACAATTAACTGCAGAGTACCTAAGGTGTGAACTTTCTAATCAGACAGACCTGGGTTCAAACGTTAGCTCAAACATTTGCTAGCTCTATGATTGTAGGTATTGCTTTTAAGAAATCTGACCCTCAGTTTTTCATCTGTAAAATGAGACCCAATGTTTAATGTTGTAAGTTTTAAATGAGATAATATATGCAATATACTTACAACAGTCCTTGGAGCATATGACATGCTCAGTAAACAATAGCTGGCTGCTAACCTTTTAATTTTACCTATTATTAACTGGCTGTTAACCTTTTAATTTTATCTCTAAAATTTGATGGCTATTTAAAAAACGTGACTAAAATATTAATGTTGCTCTTCAAAGAAATGACCCATGATTTCTTGCTATCATTAAATGTTCAATGTTCCTATTCCCTCAGCAGGTTTATTCAAAGTAGGATCTAAACAAGGGCCACATTTGTCTTAACAGTTTTTCATCAGTAGGTTTCTGTCTTTCTTTTTTCTTTTTTAAAAACTGGTTTCTGTTTGTTTAAGAAAATACATAACTAATTCTGTAGCATTTCTCACATTCTTGTTTGGTTGTATCTGCCACAGTATTATGGAAAATATTAAATTAAAAAAATAAAAATTTAAAATTTAAATGAGGTTGTAATTTAGCAAGACCCAACCAGACTTTAAATTCTATGAGATCATGCTTTTTTCTTCTTTGCATCCTATGGGGCCTGAGGATACAGTGCTAGGCAAATAAGGAATACTTGTTGCTTGATCAATTATTCCTATAGTATGAATATTTGTCCCCTCCTGTTGAATATTTGTTCAACAGGAGATTACATTCCTGTTGAAATGTAATCTCCGTTGTGCAGTATTGGAGAGGTGGGGCCTTTAAGAGGTGACTGGGTGATAAGGGCCCTGCTCTCATGAATGGACTAATTCATTCATGGATTAATGGGTTAATGGATTAATGGCTTGTTATGGCAGTGGGACTGGTGGCTTTCTAAGAGGAGGAAGAGGGAATGAGCACCTCAGCACACTCAGCCCCTGTCCATGTGATGCCCCTCACCCCCTCAAGTCTCTTCGGAGAGTCCGCATCAGCAGGAAGGCTCTCTCCAGATGTGGCCTCTCAACCTGGGACTTCTCAGCCTCCTTAACTTTAAGAAATGCATTTATTTTCTTTATAAATTACCCAATTTCAGGTACTCTGTTATAAGCAACAGAAAACAGACTAATACAATTACTGAGAGAAATACCCCTGCATTTAACTAATATATATTAACATTTATATTAGAGATAAAGTAAGAATTAAGAGTTTCAAGGCCAGGCATGGTGGCTCATGCCTGTAATCCCAGCACTTCGGGAGGCCAAGGATTAGCCTGGCATGGTGGCTGGTGCCTGTAGTCCCAGCTACTTGGGAGGATGAGTCAGAATTGCTTGAACCCGGGGACAGAGGTTGCAGTGAGCTGAGATCATGCCACTGCACTCCAGTCTGGATGACAGAGCAAGACTCTGTCTAAAAAAAAAAAAAAAAAAGAGAGAGATTCAAAATTTGGTCTTGCTTTTGCCATCATTTGGCTATTTCACACTGAAAAAAATCATTAAATATTTCTAAGCTCCAGCTTGCCTGTCTTTTTTTTTTTTTGGTCTCATAGATTTGCCGTGAGAATGAGAAAATATATGAATGGTAATATAAATGCTAGTTAAATAATAACTGTTATTCTTGTTGAACAAAAATGCATAAATACTGATATTTATTTTTAACATCAGCAGTTAGATAAAGGACTAGATGGCCTTGCTGGTTGAAAAGACACCCTTATATTTTACAAATGGAAAATGATTTTTCCTACCTAGCTTCCATGTCTATCTCGGCCATTATTGTGCAGTTTTATATGCCACATTATAATTGGACAGTGAACATTTTCCTGATTTTTCTCAACAAGTGAGGATTCAGTTGCAATAATGATGATTGGCTTGTATGGCAAAATGAGACCAGAGACTTTGCCTTACGTACCCAGAACTCTTGATCAGGCCAGCTTCAGGGATCTTCTGAAAGAAGGGAGGACTCATCTCCACCCAAATAAGGCAATTGAGGAAGTATCAACTAATTTTTAACAAAGACTGAATTAATGGAATATCTATAGAAATAAATACACATGCATTTAAATACAAATGTCATTCCAAAAAATGCCGTTCCAATGAATACTAAATAAATTGGTAATAAGGGTCATTTGAAGTAAAAACAATGCCCTAATTTCAGTTTTAGCAAAGGCTCAATGAATGCATAGTGTCTAGGCACCTAATATGTTTAATAGTTTAAAAAACAGCTTTTAAATTCCATTTAGGACTCATTTAGATTCACAATTAAGATATGTGTTATAATACTCGGAAAACTACAGTGAATGACCAGGAACAGTGTAGTTGCAGAATTACAGGAATGTTGAACACACAAGGCAGACTCTGCATGTAAGTATAGCTGGAGGTTTGCATCTGCCTACTCTTTAGGTTTGGACATAAGGTCTTATTAGTAAAGGAATAACAAGGCATACCTGTATATACAAATGAACCAGAGCAGTGGTTCTCATCCTAGGGAAACTATTTAAAAAATACTAGCCAGGCCTGGTGGCTCACACCTGTAATCACAGCACTTTGGGAGGCCGAGGCGGGCGGATCACCTGAGGTCAGGAGTTCGAGACCAGCCTCAATATGGAGAAACCCCATCTCTACTAAAAATACAAAATTAGCTGGGCGTTGGTGATGCATGCCTGTAATCCGGGGGCAGAGTTTGCAGTGAGCCGAGGTCATGCCACTGCACTCCAGTCTGGATGACAGAGCAAGACTCTGTCCAGCTACTCGGGAGGCTGAGGCAGGAGAATCGCTTGAACCTGGGAGGCGGAGGTTGCTGTGAGCCGAGATCGCACCATTGCACTCCAGTCTGGGCAAAAAGAGTAAAACTCCGTCTCAAAAAAAAAAAAAAAGTACTAATATTCAGTTTTAACCCAAGATGCATTACAACTCAGAATTTCTGGAGGTATGGCCTAACATTTATTGCTGTTAGTCAAAAAGTTGGAATTCTTTCCCTTTAATTTTATCCCCAGTTAAAAATGGAGATGGTGATAAAATTAATTTTTAAAAAGTATATTACACTTGAAAATTACAATAGGTCAGGAAGGAAGCAAAATGAGGTAACGGTTATTTTTGTGCCCTCTGTGAGCACAATTACAAACCCCAGACTGAACCATTGTTTAGGGTTTCAGCTCCTTGAAATGGTTTCTTTTCTCATCTAGAGATTACCTCCTTTCCAAGATTAGTGAACTTTAAAGACTGTGTAGACAACTTAGGTTTTCTAACAAGGGTTTTTTTTTTTTTTTTTTCTTGAGATCTCTTTTATATGTAAAATATCTTAGGGAAGTCATTTAGGCAATCATCTGATACAAAATATCAATGTTTTTGACATTTTTTTCCTCAGTAACTCTTGAGAGAGTTTTAGATGTGTAACCTGCTAGAAAAACAGATGTCTTTAGAAAATCTGTTTTTTTTCAAGAATGATTTATATCTGGGGATGGAAGAAAAATAAAGGTTATTTGTCTAACTTACTTCAAACTCTAAGTTGCGGTTTGTGGAAGTTAGACTATTTTACCATGTATCCTACAGCTTTGACTGTTTTGAGTCATTTATTGTACTGCCAGTATTAAAGTAAAAAGATGAATCAATTAATAAGAAAAAATTTTTAAAGTTGTAAATTTTCAGAGTTGTGAGTTTTTGAAAAAACATGCAAATAAATCTTATTAGTTTTTTCTTTTGTTATTAAGTCATGATTCAATTACTCTTTGAAAACAATAATCATTTTTCCTTTATATTTCATTTACATTGTGTGCCCAATTATTTTTCATTATTGGTTAGACTTAACATAGTCTTTTGAAAGGAGAATAGATATTTCTCACTGTCCTTCCAGACTTATATTTTAATAAATTTATGACTAAAATTAATCTTGTCCACACATTGGTGAGTTAATTCTCTTGATCTGCATGGCAGAAGGATAAGCACAAATTTGTCTGTTTCAAACTACTAAAAGCAGCTATAAAAAGCTACTAAAAGCAGCATTTATTGAATGATCTGGATTCCGTAGTATACAATCAGAAAATAGCTTTATTTTTCCACCACTATATATCACACCTGAGTTTTGGACTTCCCCTTTCCCACTATTTGACAGCGTTTTCTGAACAGATCTCTTAGTTTGTCAGTCATTAACAGTGTTTATTTATTTACTTTTTTTTTTTTTTGAGATGGAGTCTTGCCCTATTGCCCAGGCTGGAGTCCAATGGTGGGATCTTGACACACTGCAACGTCTGCCTCCCGGGTTCAAAGTGATTCTCCTGCCTCAGCCTCCTGAGTAGCTGGGACTACAGGCATGCGCCACCATGCCCAGCTAATTTTTTGTATTTTTAGTAGAGACGCAGTTTCACCACGTTGGCCAGGCTGGTCTCAAACTCCCGACGTCAGGTGATCCACCCCCTTTAGCCTCCCCAAGTGCTGGGATTACAGGTGTAAGCCACTGCGCCCAGCCAACAAGTGTTTAAAAGTCCATTCTAAGCCAGCATTCTAATCTTGCCTTCAGTTTAAAATTTTTTCACTTTAGGCTCGGCATGGACTCTGTTTTTTTTTTGTTGTTGTTGTTGAGATGGAGTCTCGCTCTATCGCCCAGGCTGGAGTGCAGTGGTGTGATCTCACTCACTGCAACCTCCACCTCCTGGGTTCACACCGTTCTCCTGCCTCAGCCTCCAGCTGGACCCTGTTTTAGGAATTAGTGATGTAGGTGGGGACGGGGGAGGTGTTAACTCTTCTTTCTATCTCCTTAGTTCCAGCTCACTATGCTGTTCCTGGCTCTTCCAGCGTCCAGGTCGGGGGCAGGGGTGTGATGAGAGGTAAAGGGGTTAAAAAGGAGGCAGTTAAACGGGGTTAAGATCATGAACTCTGGAGTGAGAGACTTGGGGTTGGAGGCCCTACCACCCACTAGCTTGGTCACCTTGGTTATGTGTCTCCACAGTGTCCCTTCCTCACAATACCAATAATGACTTTCAAAATAATGACTTACGGTTCTGATGATCATATAATTGATTTATATAAAGCATTTACTCAGTAATTGTTAGGTGTTACTGGATATTTTTATGGGAGTAGTTATTACTGGGTATTATTCTTTTTTTTTCTGGGGCTTTCTTTTCTTTCTTTTCTTTCTTTCTTTCTTTCTTTCTTTCTTTCTTTCTTTCTTTCTTTCTTTCTTTCTCTCTCTCTCTCTCTCATCTCTCTCTCTCTCTCCCTCCCTCCCTGCCTCCCTTCCTTCCTTTTTTTTTTTTTTTTTTTTGAGACGAACTCTTGCACTGTCGCCTAGGCTGGAGTGCAGTGGCACAATCTCGGCTCACTGCAAACTCTGCCTCTTGGATTCAAGCGATTCTTCTGCCTCAACCTCCCGAGTAGCTGGTATTATGGGCATGTGCCACGATGCCTGGCTAATTTTTTGTATTTTTAGTAGAGATGGGGCTTCACTATGTTGGCCAGGCTGGTCTCGAACTCCTGACCTCAAGTGACCCACCTGCCTCGGCCTCCCAAAGTGCTGGGATTACAGGCATGAGCCACTGTGTCTAGCCTGGGGCTGTTTTACCAATGCCGATTACTCTTTACCTTGGCAGGTGTCCATCACTAGTTCTCTTGTGGGATGATTTTGTGTGTTCTCTGCCTTCCTCTCCACCCACAGGGATCTTTGCACTGTAGTTTCCTGGTGTTTGTAATGCTCTTACTGGCTGATGCTTTCCAATCTCCCTACCTCAGTTCTTACCCTGCTAGACTCATGCAGTTTTCTTCCCAGAGCAGGCAGAATGATGGAAAATGGGAAAATTCGTGCATCTAGGGCCAGCTAAATGCTGGAGGTGTAGGCCATTTTGCCTGTCAGTCTCTGTCCTTGCCCTACCATTATGGGCTGTTCCAGCGGTCTCTTGCTTACAGATTCCTTTAGAGTCCCAATCTGTCTCTTCATGCGTGGAGAAATAACTGAGACATGTCAGAGCTTCCCCAAATACTCTCATCAATTTGCCTACATAGTTTTGCCACTCAGCAAACTTCCACCTAAGGAGTGAACTATCTCTTGGAGAAAACTTTCATCTCTGAGTGGTCCTCTTAGGGTCCCCTTTCCTTGGCTTGCTTTTAGGGAAACACACCCCTGTCCTCTCATGTAAGTGAAGGGAGACACCATGGTATTCTCTTCCTTGATTCATTTCAAAGACTCCCCCTCTTCAATGAATCTCTAACCTTCTTCTAAGTAGTCACTGTTTACATTTGCAAGGTTATATTTTATTAGACAAGATGTATACCAAAGGAATAATTTACAAGTAATTTGTGGATTGTAATTGTTGTGTGGCAATATGGATTTCTGATTCCCCTCCCCTCATCTCCCCACCACATGCCTCATGTGAAGACTGACTCCTGTTGAGCGCAAGTAAACAGAGCTGTGGCGAATTTGACTCAAAAAGGAGACAGATATTCTTCAGTACAATAAAGTGCAAACGATATACTAATATGTGTTGATTTTGGTAGTATGAAGAAGCTAATGGCCCTATACCAAAAAGGTAAAAGACTGACCTAAATGAAGATTTTTTTCTCTTCTCTCTTCTGTCTTCAGCAACTGAAAATCTCTGCAACAACTTGGCAATGGAATGTGAAGGAGCTGAACAAGGAAGGACCAGATGACTGACTCATGGGGTTTGGTTGAAGGATATGAGGGCAAGGAGAAAAGGGATATGAAGAGGGCTGTAGAGGCTGTGGGAGGAAGGAGATAGAAAAGGCCTTTGGCAAAGATATTTTTCTGCCTACATTTATGTTGGCCATATGGGGATGCCATAAATATCTTGAACACTGGAGGAGCTAGGTGTGGCACCAGACATCAAGATGGCCCTCAAGAATTCTAGCCTGCTGGTATTCATGTTCTTATATAGTCTCCTCCCACACTGAAAAGGGCTGACCTGTGTAACTAATAGGATATTGTGGAAATGATGAAGTTTGTCTTCTGAGGCTAGATCATGAAAGACATGTGGTCCTTGGACCACTTAATAATGAAGAAGACAGCTGCCATGTTGTGAGGACTCTCAAGCAGCTCTGTGGAGAGGTCCATAGGTAAGGAACTGAGAACCCCCTCCAAGTGAGCAATCTTGGAGGTATATCCTTTCCTCTCAGTCAAGCCTTCAGATGACTACAGCCTGGGCTGGTATCTTGACTGCAACCTTATGAGAAACCCTGAGCCAACACCAGCTAAGATTCTCCTGAATTTCTCACCCTAAGAAACTGAGATAATAAATCTGTGTTGGTTTAAGCCACGTGTATTGAGATAACTAATTATGTGGCAATAGAAAACTAATACACTAAGAGATGAATTAAATAGAGAATCCACTCCAAGATTCCACTGTTCTGTGGATTATATAGAGGTTGAACATGTTGCTCCAATCTAAGCTATTTGTTTATTCTTTTAAATTCTGTGTGTCTGCTTGACTGGCCCACAAGACTCTAGGATTATCAAGTATACCACCCTATCCTTCCATAATAAAAGGTGTAGGCTGGGTGAGGTGGCTTATGCTGGTAATCCCAGTGCTTTGGAAGGCTGAGGTGGGAGGATCACTTGAGGCCATGAGTTCAAGATCAGCCTGGGCAACATAGTGAGGCCAGGAGATCAAGACCAGCCTGGGTGACGGAGTCAGACTCTGTCTCTAGAAGTAAGCAAATAGATAGTTAAATAAATAAATAAAATAAAGGGTGTGGTGTTTGGGTTACAATTTTAAATGCTGAAAGGAGAAATATAAGATAAAATGAAATGATATAACTCATTAACAGTTATTATTTGCATATAAAAGTAAATACAGTTGTGAGAGACTGAATAATATGAATAAAATTACATGGTGTGCACCTGTCACACAGTCATCAGTTTCACATGTTCCTGCTGAAAATAGTTGAACTCTTAGTTCCTCAACACCACTGACCTTTTCTTTTTTGAAAAAAAAAAATTAAATCTATTTCTACTGTAATTTGCTATCACATATTGTGTCCTTCCCCTTTTAAAAACAATGTTATTTCTGTCTCTTTTTATAATAGAATATTCTAAAATCTTCTGTTTGTATTCTACATTGCGGCTTCATTTCAAATCCAAATCCTTACAATTGGCATTGCTTAGCAAATTAACAATGATATACTTCGGTAGATATCTTGTTATGCTTTCTATTGTTTTATGTAACAATTCGGCAATTGCATAAATAGACATGTATCAATGATTCTAATAATTGAAATGGCATTTCCAGTTCCCCTTTAAGTGGAGGAAAACCTATTAAAATTAATTCATTTTTAAAAACCACACTGTCGCAAGGCAATTTCAAGAGAAAGATACCACTATCTCCCTTGCTCAGAGGTTGCTATTTACATATTTAACATCCCGAATCTCTAAAGGGAGTTCAATACGATGTAAACATTAACATAAGGCAAGCATGTGAACCAGATACATCTACCTATCGCTTTTTATTTGGTGTTTTTCCTCCTTTAACTTTGTCATCAAACTCAGAAACCGTCGGCTTCTGGCGCCCTCTTGTGTACAAATGCTCCTAGTGTTTTTGGCAGCTCCCTTGTTTGTTTAGGGAAGTTTGAAAAAACGAATCATTTTCCTATTTGTTTATGCAAAATAATTTGAATTTCTGAAGTAGTGTGACATTTTTTGCTCAGTTACAGAATTGAGGAACTGAGAGAAATTTCTATTAAAGCAAACATAAGACAAAAAAAAAACCTCCCGATAAAGCAATGAAATTCCTACTACATTTTTTATTTGTTAGATGGATTGTTGGTTCTAACTTATATTGATAATAATTAATTGCAAGAATATCAATCATCTCTGCTTCCTTCTTTCTCAATTTAGGACTTGACTAAAGGGGAGGCTTCCATTCAGCATTTATTTTCCCAGCTCCAGGGTCAAGACCCACCGTGGTCACTGGAGTCCTGGCAGTCTGCCACTGCAGGATGGGTCCTCCAACACAATTCCATAACTCATCCTACTGCCATTCTTTTCCTAGCATCTCCTACAACAGTGTTCTCCTTTGGCCCATCCTCCTCATCCTGTCCTCCACTGACACGTTAATTTTCCTTCTTGTGGTCGGGGAAGATTAACTGAGCATCATTGAGCATTTACGATGAGCTGGAGTCTGAGTAACAGTAGAGGGATTAGCACAGTGCTAATGTGATAATAGGGCTTAATGAGTCAGGGTATAACCCATGCCCAGACCACACAAAGCTAGGAAAAAAATTAGGCTCATAGCAGTGGTCATGTAAATTATTTCTTTGACTGTATACCTGCCTTTGTGGGAGCTCCAGCCACTTCCAGGTGTCCCTATCTCAGCTATTTCTGGGAGTTCCTGTAAATTCCCATAGGTGTTCAAATAGTTTTCTCGGCCACCACACAAACACTTTCCTTTCTTTAGCTGGACTCTAGGAGATGCAGGCTGCCACGTGTTTCTTGTTTGTGTATATGTAGGTGTCTCCTGAATGTGTTGCCATGAGGTGGCTGCTCCTGCCTTGTTGAGGCCAGCTGAGGTCACTGGGGCAATGCTCTGTGTGGAGATGTCTTGGTCACTGCTGATGTGCTGGTGCTCTAGGTATGCCAAGGTTCACCAAGTTTTTTGACTTCTTAGATCTGTATTGGCTTCATTTCCAAATGGGAAAAAACCCCACTCTTGTTCTATAGTTTTTCAGAGTTCAAAAGCAATGCTGATTTGTGTGCCCAGTAGCTCTCTGACCTTTGAGCTAGGCAGCTGTCTTATATTTCTGCCAAAGGCTCTTCCCCTCGGGTTCCCAGAGATATAGAAGGAAGAGAGAGCCTATGAGGAAGAGGGGAAGTCACAGAACAAGATGAGACACACTCGCTTTATATCACTCCTTGCACTCTTTACCCAGGGTATTTTTATTAGATGAAACAGTAAGTTTCACTTCTTTTTCTTTGCTCTGAGGCTATTTTTAATTTTCTCAAACTGATTCCTTGTGGCTCTGATTCATCCGTTCTTCAGAAATGCTCAGGCATATCTGCATCTAGGAAGAATGCAACTTAGGCTTGTGTGGGATTCTCTCCATATTAGTTAATGGTGACAAAGGTGATAGTGGACAGTGGTGACCAGGTTACAAGGAGGGAAGGAACATCTTTAGAGGAAAAATATTGGCAGCCCTCATATTTCTAAAATACTCCAGAAATTGCTCTTTAGGGGAGGAGCACATCCAAAACTTTCAGTGTAGTTTCAAAAGTGCTTGAATGTATCATGACAGCATAATACTAAAAATCTCACACTATTCTGTTTTATAAAGTACTCCCACTTTGTGATGTGTTCAGCAAACATGTGAAATTATTATTAAGCTCATTGTTTACAAATACGAAAGTTATAAGAGACCTAATGGTCAAACAAATGTGTATATAAGTAAGTATGCATTACCTAAAGGCATTATCTATTATTAGAATCATTGGTACATATCCTTTTACGCAATTGCCAAATTGCCAAATTATTATATAAAAC
This sequence comes from Gorilla gorilla gorilla, assembly GCF_029281585.2. Classification (NCBI taxonomy): domain Eukaryota; kingdom Metazoa; phylum Chordata; class Mammalia; order Primates; family Hominidae; genus Gorilla; species Gorilla gorilla. The sequence goes on from NC_073228.2 coordinate 103,207,057, forward strand.
AATAGAAAGCATAACAAGGTATGCTAATTTGACTGATTAGCTAGAAATTTGCATAAAGACATTTTTGTTTCTTCTATTTTGCAATTTAATTATATTAAAATGCTCCCACCTCCCCATCTCTGCTTCTCACATTTTATGGCCCAATAATACAAAAATAGATTCTCCTGATTGCTAAGTGGAGGCAGCCTATTTAGTTTTGAACTCAGATGCCCCAACTTTCTAGGTGAATTGCCTAGGACGAGTTCTCTCAATAGTCTGAGCCTCAATTTCCTGATGTTATGACATTGGATAAATAACACTAGTGGTACCTACCTTATAGGTGGCAAGGCTTAACTGAGATCATCAATAAAACCAAGTACAGTTACTAAGGCAAAATAAAACTTTTCTCTCCACATAAAAGTAAGTTTTTGTATGTCAGTTATTCCTCAGTAAAGCTGTTAACTAAAGTGAGAGACATTTTTGAAATGAAAGTTGTCATACTGGAAGAAAATGTTAAGTTCGACTCCTGAAAAATCTGAGCTTTCTTTCAAAGAAAGGTAAAGTTCTGAGAAAGACAGACAGGAGGGCTGTGCTTCCTGCTGCACACTATGGAATGAGTATCCGGGGACAACATGAGTGGCGACCGTAAAGTGTCCCTTCTGATGAGTTTATATCATCACTTTATTCTTTTACTTAAGCCAGCACTGACCAATACAGTAGCCACTGGCCACACGTGGCTATTGAGCACTTGAAATGTGGCTAAGCTGAATTGAAAGTAGTGTCAGTATAAAATGCATACCAGATTTTGAAGACTTTATATTAAAAAAGAATGTGAAATAGTTTATTAGAAGTTTAAAAATATTGATTACATGTTAAATTGGTAATATTTTATATACCTATTTTTAAAAAGGAATATGTTATGAGCTATTTTTGCCTGTTTCTTTTGACTTTTTAAATTGTGGCTGCCAGAAAACTTAAAATTATATATGTATTTTGAATTTGATTTTTATCAAACAGTGCTATGAGCTAAATACATTTTCACCTTTTCTTGATGACCCAAAGATACACAGAAAGGGCAAACCTTCTGGAAGACTGGATTCAGACCTTATGACTTTAAATCTGGATACCATCAATAAATAGCTGTATGATCATGGACAGACATGTTAATGTCAGAATCTCGGATTTTTTATTTTTTATTTTTTCCAGAAGCAGAGGGGTGATATTATTATGTGAGTCCACAAATAGAGTTGTGCAAGAAATACAGGTTTATTTTTCCATAACTGGAGTTAGTTTCTATTATGAATGTCTAATTTATCTATTAAGGAAAACAATCTCAGTTAATTCAGGTTCATTTAGCCCATATACACAAAATCTTTCCTTTTCCTTGAATAGCCGTAAGGTAAGGAGGCAAAGAGTATTTGATCCAGGGTGTCATCATCTATCTCTCCTGGGGACATTCTCTTGGCTGCCCGGGGTTTAGTCATCATGACTGCTGTTTCTTTCTCATCCCCACTGCAAGGCCTCATTAGGAATCCTAGTTTTCTTTTCCGTAACAGATCCAATGTAGGATTTATGGAAAATAGTCCTCAAGTTACAGAACATACTTCATAGGTGTATTAAGAAGAATAAACAAGATGATCCTTGTAAAGTGCTTAGTACAATGCCCGATATAAATGAAGCCTCTGATAAAAGTAGTTAGCACTACTAATGCTATTGATGCAGATGTTCTGGCTTTCAGGCAGTGCACTTTGAATTTCTAGAAATTTAGCTGCCAGAAAAGAGGTGAGTGAGGGTGTCATTTTCTGTTGCTTCTTTTTCAGTAGTTCAGAGTTAGGAGAGCAAATGTATACACTGGGGGGACCAGTGCAGGGTTGTGGGGGTTGAGGTTTGGGGACAAAACAAAACATTAGTCTCCAATTACTCCTTGGTTTTGACCAAGAGATCAGCAGCTAGCATTGGTGCTGGGAAGACATGTATGGGTTTGTGGGTGGTGGTAGTTGGGTGAAGACTGGTAGATCTTCTAACATTGGAGGATACCATGGCAGAAATAACAATACCATAAACATCTATTAAGTGTCTCTGACATGTCAGTAATGGGATAGGTGGTGTGGAGGATACACAAGAAGTGGAAGTTATAGTCCATGTATTTGAATAACTTACAATTGGATAAACACAAAATCCACATTGCATTTCTAGAATGAGTGATGAGGGTAAGTTGGAAGGCTGACTGTTTCTGCATGGTCTTGTGTGATGGCAATGCTTTGGTGGAGATGTCAAAGCTCAGGGTTAATACTAAAATGTTGGCCAGGCGCAGTGGCTTGCGCCTGTAATCCCAGCACTTTGGGAGGCTGAAGATGGCAGATCACCTGAGGTCGGGAGTTTGAGACCAGCCTGACCAACATGGAATAACCCCATCTCTACTAAAAATACAAAATTAGCCGGGCATGGTGGCACTTGGGAGGCTGAGGCAGGAGAATCGCTTGAACCTGGGAGGCGGAGGTTGTGGTGAGCCAAGATCGTGCCATTGCACTCCAGCCTGGGCAACAAGAGCAAAACTCTATCTCAAAAACAAACAAACAAACAAACGAAAAACCTAAAATGTCAGATATAGAAACTCAATTTGTTAGTGCGCTTTGAGCCAGTATGGCTACCAGAAACTTATTTTTTGGGCAATATGATGGATAATCAGAATATTGATGTATTAATTTACAGTGAAGGATATTCCTTTCAAGAGAGGAGAATGCGTGCATAAAATTTAGCGAGAGCTAATAACCACCAGAAGATAAGATAAATAAGTTCTTTAACTTTCATTAATATTCATTTATTGACATTCATTTTATCATCTGGTGAATTCTAGCTGATACTAAAAATTAGTGTAAGTTTATAGAACAAATTCTTTAGCATCAAAAATTTTATCTACTGATTACATTAAAACTATGCAGATTGGGGAAAGACTACCAATATTAAAATGTTAGCAGTTAAAATGTCTCGTATTAAGAAATCTTACGTCAGCTTGAGGAAAACGAGTGTTTTGCAAAAGCATGGTTTGAAAACCACTGCTACAAATACTGAATGGTTTAATATTATCTTGATGATTCTCTGTTTTGTACTCATATTTATTAAGGGGTTAAGACATGATCTGACCTTTGAATGAGGTATTAGATTTGGATTAGAATTAAGAAATAGAACATATAAGCCAGAGAATGAATAAAGTGTAGGTGAAATGAGATGTGCAGACAGGCTTTTAGTAGAACACAGAGAGGAATCAAGTTAGAGACTAACAGGAGAGAATGTTGTCTGGAGGCTGATTTGATAGACGATGTATCATATAGACAATTTGATAGACAATGTATGATATTAAATTGCACAGTGGCATGAAGAGAATGATGCTTGTCAGAAGAAACCTGAACTAAAAGTTTTTCACCTCATGAGTTCCGTTTTCAAAATGTTAAAATTTCAGATCATAAAGGGTGGTTATTTTGTGTTTAACTTCTCAAGCACTTTTTAAGAGTCACCTGAAAAGCAGTTTTTTTAAAACATTGTTTAGAGAATCAGCTATTTTGAACTATTATATAAGCTATAAATGTCTGATTTTAAAACCCCTTTGCCTCTCAAAGCTGTCATTTTTAGATAAGAATTTTTTAATAGGCTCTGAGGTAGAAGGTAGCATATGCTATTAACACACTTAATCTGGAGTTATTACCCAATCTTCTGGTTTCAATAGTTCCTCCTCATCTCTCCAAAATTTCATTTCATAAAATCAAATTGAGTTACAGGATATTAAAACTGTAAGGGATCTTGATTCACATGGTTATATCTTTGTGGTTTTTTTTTTTTTTGAATTCTCCAAGGGATTAAAAGAAATACAATACAAAGTAAACTTTTTCTTTTCTAGGTGCTTCCTGGGGACTGCACCAACATTATAACCTGGCCAAATCTCAACATTTTTCTTATGCGCTGTATCTAGAGCTAAGACCTTGTTTACTTCTCTGGCATCTGGATAAAGATTGCTTTATCCAGTTCTTTACTTATTAATTTTGCACTCAATTTTATAGGGTCCATCTTCCAGATGAATGAACAGAATATGGGATATATATTTTTATGTTGTGATTTAGGTCAATGTAGCAATACTGCTTCCCCGCCTTCACTGTGTGTTCTTCAGTGCCAACTTGGCTAGGCCATAGGACCCGATATTTGGTCAAACACGAGTCTAGATGTTGCTGCGAAGGTATTTTTAAGATAGAATTAACATTCTATTACCCTCCATAATGTGGATGGGCCTCCCTCTATCAGATTAAGGCCTGAAGAGCAAAAATACCGACTCCATGAGGAAGAGGAAGTTCTTCCTGCCGTCTGCCTTCAGACTTGAGCTGCAACACCAACTCTTCTTGGTGCCTGGCCTGCTAGCATACCCTGCAGATTTGGGACTTGCCAGCCTTCACAATTGCATGAGCCAATTCCTTAAAATAAATCTCTCTTTCCATATATATATTTCCTATTTGTTCTCTTTCTCTGGAGAACCCTGGCTAATACAATCAGTCAAGTATGATTAATGATCTACCTCTGGCTAAAATTCATCACTATTCCTACAGGTTAGAGTTTAATGTAAAAGTATGAGACTAAAGTCACATTTCATATATGCAGAAATCAGTCTTCATGAGTAAAGAGAAGAAAAATGGAAACCCCAAAACGAGAAGATAATTTACTCAACATGATCTTATTATTGCTCAAGAACTCATCCCCTCAAATAAGAGAATATTTCACTATATCAGGGATTAGTTACCGTTGGAAGCAGATTCAGGTTTTGCTTGTACAGTTTGGGGACCTTTCTTTAAGAAGTTAATGCAAAAGTACTAATATGAAATTAGGTATGAAGTGAATATTTATGTAGATTGAGAAAAGAAATCATAACAATTTACAAAATTTTAAAAGCTGAAAAATACTGTAAACACAACAAAATCCAGAAAGGAAATACCTACTTTTAATTTATATATATATACTTAGTATATATTAATATGTATAATTAATATATGCTTTTAATTGCCTGATAGATGTTTATTACTCTCTTCTCCTCCAGTTTTTGGTGTGTATTTTTGGTTGCCCCTTCAGAATAGAAAGGCAATTTAGTTCATACATTTCAAACTATGTTTCTCCTCCATTACCAATAAACTTCTGCATTAGTCCAATCTCACGTTGCTATAAAGAAATACCTGAGACTGGGTAATTAATAAAGAAAAGAGGTTTAATTGGCTCCTGGTTCCACAGGCTGTACAGGAAGCATGACGCTGGCCATATGCTTGGCTTCTGAGGAGGCCTTTACAATCATGGTAGAAAGTGAAGGAGAAGCAGGCATGTCTTACATGGCCAAGGCAGAAGGAAGAGGGAAAGAGTGGGGAGGTGCTATACACTTTTTAACAACAAGATCTTGTGAGAACTCTTATCACGAGAACAGCGCCAAAGGGGGAAATCCGCCCCCTATGATCCAATCACCTTCCACCAGGCCACACCTCCAACACTGGGAGTTAACAATTCCACATGAATTTGGACAGGGCCACAGATCCAAAACATATCAACTTCCATGCCAGATACTGTAAGATACATTCACATGGAGATAGGACCTCTGGTCTGAGCCTTTATGTGACCACACTGTATGAATGTGTGCAGTGTTTACAGGAAAGATGTATTTCTGAAAGCCTTTTCTGTATGGGGATGACCGGCAGTAACTTAACTATATATTGAAGCAGCTGCAAACCACATAAATATATCCCACAAGACCTTAAATGTAGCCCTAAGCAGATCCTAAAAATGCCACGGCCACGTCAATACCACTCTACCTGAGGAGACAGGCAATGGGAGGAAACTCCCAGTGGAAAGAGACAGAGGTCACCCTAAGATAAAGTATCTTCATTTGGTAAATTTTACAGAAGCATATGATTATGTGAATGTGGCCTTGGAAAGGATCTGGGTAAATGAGAGATCCCAAAGCTTAAGCACTGGCTACTGTAGATACATCACACCCATCTCTTTTCCCACTTCAAGATAATTTTTTAAAGACTCATTCATTAATATATATTCCCGCTCCTGGAATTATTGTGTGAAATTTTCCATAATTAACTGTAAATATTTATACTGTGAGTATGGGAACTACACATGAATAGAAATGAAATATCTTTAAATCACACATTTGCAATGAATATTTCAGAGCAGAGTAATTGAATCTTGTGTGTAATTATGACAGACATACAATAATAGTTCTCTCTTTAAAGAATGTCTTTTTCTTTTTTGACCTAGAAGGGCACAGGAAAGGAACAAGAAAAAAGTTAAACAGGTTTTGTCAGGGGAGGTTGACTTTAGAACAAAATACATAGTGGAGCCATTCATAGTTAGAAATTATTTCAAAAGAAAATTGCCATTGGCTTTCAAATAGAAATTTCAGGAAGAAAATGTTAATAAAAATGTAATGGTTATAATGGCAACCCTAATGATGATGATGTTTTGTGTGTGTTATTAGATGAATGATTATCATAATCTATGACACTTTTTTTAGTGCATTAAGAGGTAGAATTGAGTGGTACTTATGAGGTCATGATTTATTCTCTTTTCCTTAGCTCTTTGAAATGACTTTGCTATTATTTCTAAATTCTCATTCTATAATAGGGCCATGCGCATCGACACAGAGAATCAGACTGAAAAGAACATTAAGTCAGTTTCAATTCTGCTTTCATTATTCACAGGACTAAAGACTCTTTCAGTTAAAATCAGTTCTTTGGCATCTTCTTATTGATTCTGGAAAAGGCTTATACATGAATTTATATAGGAATCTGTGGCAGCCCCGTGCTTTGATTTCCCTCTTTCCAAACTGTTCCTCTTGATACTAATGCCCTTATATAGCCCATCTTCCACAAGGACTCTGGGTTTGGTCATGTAACTTGCTGTGGTTATCAGTGGACATCAGCCAGTGTGACACAAGCAAGGCTTGTTGAGGGCTTTCACATTCAAGTTGTCTTCTTAGAAAACTCCATCTTGGAAGCCAGATAATACTGTAAGAAAGTACAGGCTATATCGCTAAAGAGAAACACCATGTGGAATATCCCTGTACATCCTCACTCAAATCTCATGTCAAATTGTAATCCCCCTATGTTGGCCGAGGGGCCTAAAGAGAAACACCATGTGGAATATCCCTGTACATCCTCACTCAAATCTCATGTCAAATTGTAATCCCCCTATGTTGGCCGAGGGGCCTGATGGAAGGTGACTGAATCATGGGGGCAGTTTCCCCTTGCTGTTCTTGTGATAGTGAGTGAGTTCTCAAGAGATCTGGTTGTTTGAAAGTGCGTAGCACTTCCCCCTTTGCACGTGCTCTGTCTCTCCTGTTGCCATGTGAAGATGTGCCTGCTTCCCCTTCACATTGTGTCTTGATTATAAGTTTCTTGAGGCCTCCCCAGCCATGCTTCCGTACAGCCTGTGAAACTGAGTCAATTAAATCTCTTTTCTTTATAAACTAGCCAGTCTCATGTAGTTCTTTATAGCAGTGTGAGAACTGACTAATATAGGCCCCCAAGGGTGAGACACCACATGAAGAGAGAGACAACTTGAACGAAAACCAAAGTGCCCTAGCCGAGTTTTCAGTTGAGTGTAGTCATGTGAGAGACCTCAGTTAACAATGCATGGAACAGAACAACCCAGTTAACACAGAGAAATGTGAAAAATAATACACCATTGTGCTTTTAAACCAGTAAGTTTTGTTTTGTAAAGCAGCAACAGATAATGGAAGCAGGATTACAGAAGTATTTTTAAAACCATCTCATCTGTATATGAAATCCAAAAGTGATTTGAATGATAATTATAGAAAGTTATTACATTGAATGTCCATAAAAATGACAAATATTTGTTCAGCACTTTACATGTAAAGCATTATACTTTTAACATTTATTAAGTACCATATGCTAAATAGTTTACATTCGTTAATTTTTAAAATCTACTCAACTACCCTATGAGATTGACATTATATTTGTTCCCTCCCGATTTATAGATGATGAAGTTGAGGCTTAAGGATGATAAATCTTTCACCCAATGTTACATAGTGTAAAGAAGCTACAAAAGTCTTATAAAATGCACTGTGTACAAGGAATGGAATGTAGTATTTAAAAGGTCCACACCCATGAAATTATTATAAGAGATGGTAACGTTATAACATATTACACAGTGCGGTGTTAAAGATCATGGCATTGTGAATCAGAAAGACACAGATTTAAATGGTGACTCTTACACTAGCTTCGTGATATGTAAACTCTCTGAACCTAGGTTTCCTTATCTGTATGATGGAGATTAAAACGTTATCTCCTCCATGGCTGTTGCATGTAACCTGGGCAGTGGTCTGCTAGGGCCAGCTTGTACCTAAGCTGATTGTGTTCCTCTCTTCCCAAATCTGTATTCAGGGACATCATGTTCTTAGCTTAAAAGCAACCTTGGTGGGAGTTTTAACACCATGGAAACATTAAAGCCTAACCAGCAAAAGACTTCCAGCCTTTAGTCTGACAAAATCAGATTTATTGACTGAGTCATAGCCAAGGAGAGCACGTGCAGGAACTGTGTAAGGTCACCTGTGCTTTGTAAGTGTTGGATTCCTGCCAGAGGAGTCTGAGGAGGGTCTAAGGGAATGGGAAATCCATTCTCGGTTGGTTGCTACTTCTGTGACAGGATTAGTAGTGTGGATCAACTAGGGATTTCTTACTGTCATGAGGGTAAGAAGGTTTAGCAATTGGGCATCCAACAGGAATAGCAAAGGGCATTGGGAAGTGGCATTGGTAAGGAAGCAGTAATAACTCATAGTGAGGGTCGTGATGACATCTCATAGCCACGTAACCCTGGGAGAAACCATATGTCCTGTTAACTTTGTAGCTGACTTTATGTGTTTGTCCTTTCAGTTTGATTAACAGCAGAGCTGTCTTTTGTTTTTTAGTCTAAGTTCATTTTTACTTTTACTAATCCAAGAAGTCTTTCAGAAATCAGCCAACAGTACAAGTCGGAGCTTTTCATTTTGTTCCTGGAGACCCAGTTGTTAAACATTTATCAGCATATCACTGCTTGTTTGTTCTCATATTTCTGCCCTTTAAGTGAGACTCCTCTCCTATGAAGTCATGGTGAACACAGCCAAGTCCCATTATGTGTAATTAATGAAAGTCTAATATCCTCCCCAGGTCTTTCTTAGAATCCCCAGGGAATGCTTATGTTTCATAAATCCATCCTTAAGTATTACCTTTGGATTACTTACCAATGTCAGGACTTCTCTGAAAATGTGCAAAGATTCTTGTCATTGCTACTTAACTAAAAAATACTTAACAGGACATTTCTCTTCAGGACATAGCAAACATTTCCTCCAACAAATTTCATGTCTACTTAGTCTATAAAAGTTGCTTAAAATTACTAAAAATTCAGATTTTCTAGTTTCAACAAATTGACACAGTGACTACATGTATTTCTGTTCTTTTCCCTTCAAATGTTATGCATTTTGGAATGAATACAGTCTCTGTAGCGGATGGAAATTAAGGTAGAGATCTATGACTCAGAATGAAAGATGCACACAACTTTTGAAATTTAAAGGGTCTTAGAGATTATTTAAAAATGTTGGGATTACAGACCTACTTGAGAATCTGAAGTAATGGATCTTTTTCCCAGAAAAATGCATATGCTCTGGTGTGTTCACAATACATACCCAGAATCACAGAATTTTAGTGTTTTTAGATCTCTTGAAGCCCATTAGTATACTCCAGTCTAATAGACGCAAAACCTGGTCTGGTCTGTCCATTTCTCTTCACTTTATTCATAAAGTTATCAAGCCAAGGTGACATATTGAACTAGTAGTAGATCTACGATTATAAGAACAACTTTTGCCTTAATAAGCTACTGTTACCTATGTCTTCTCTGATTTCTTTCTTTTTCCCATACCACCATCATAAAATAGATAACTTACTAGTTTCCAAGTCTCATTAATAGGAATAGTTTTGGATAGACCATACAGAGTAGTGGTTAAAAGCATAGGTTTTGGAGTTGGGCCACCTTAGATTCAAGGCCTGGCTTTGTTTCAAACTTTAGTTATAGTTCAGTCTGTTTTTCTTTCTTTTTTTTAAAAATAATTTTTACTGTGTATAATCAAGGTATACAACATGATATTATGGGATACATATAGATAGTGAAATGGTTACTATAGTAAAGCAAATTGGCATATCCATCACCTTACATTGTTACCCATTTGTGTGTGTGTGTGTGTGTGTGTGTGTGTGTGTGTGTGAGGAGTAGCTAAGTCTACTCATTTAGCATGAATCCCATATACAGTACAATTGTATTACCTATAGTCCTCATGTTGTACCTTGGATCTCTAGACTTGTTCATCCTACATATCTGCTACTTTACATTCTCTTACCTATATCTCCAATTCTTCTCTCTCCACCCTCACAGGGGTAACTACTGTTTTGTTTTCTTTGTATATTTGATTTTTTTTTAGATTTCACATATTAGTAAAATTATGCAGTATTTTTCTTTCTGTGTCTAGCTTATTTCACTTAGAATAATGTCGTCCAAGCCTATCCATGTTGTGAGAAATGGCAAGATTTCATCCCTTTTTTGGGCTGTATAATATTCCATTGATATATGTACCACTGTTTCTTTATCCATTTGTTCGTCAGTGGACACCTAGGTTGTTTCTGTTACTTGGTTATTGTGAATAATGCTGCAGTGAACATGGGAGTGTGCAGATATATTTACAAGGTGGTGATTTCATTTGCTTTGAGTATATGTACAGAAGAGAAATTGCTGGGTCATATGATAATTCTGTTTTTAATTTCTTTAGAAACCTCCATACTATTTTCATAATGGGTGTACCAATCCACATTCCTACCAACAGAGTACAAGAGTTCCCTTTTCTCCACACCTTAGTCAACTTTTGTTATCTTTTGACTTTTTTTTCTTCTTGTTCTTTCTCCCCTCTTTTGACTTTTTGATGATAGCCATCCTAACAGGTGTGAGGTAGTGTCTCATAATCATTTGATTTGCATTTCCTTGATAATTAATGATGTTGAGCACCTTTTCCTATACCTGTTGGCCATTTTATATCATCTTTGGAGAAATGTCTCTTCAAGTCCTTGTCCATTTTTTAATCAACTTATTTGATTTTTTTTTAAATTAAGAAACAATCTAACTCTGTCATCCAGGCTGGAGTATGGTGGTGTGATCTTGGCTCACTGCAGCCTTGGCTTCCTGGGCCCAAGTCATTCTCCCAGCTCAGCCTCCCGAGTGGCTGGGACTACAGGCTCACACCACCATGCCCAGCTTTTTAAATTTTTTTTTGTAGAGACAGGGTCTTTCTATGTTGCCTAGGAGTGTCTCAAACCCCTGGCTTCAGGTGATCCTCCTGCTTTGGCCTCCCAAAGTGTTGGGATTACAGGCACAAATTCATACAACTATTGAGTTGTATAAATTTTGGATACTAACTTATCATATATATTGCTTGCAAATATTTTTTCCCATTCCATAGGCTGCCATTTCATTTTGCTGATTGTTCCCTTTGTTGTGCAGAAGCTTTTAGTTTTATGTAGTCTCATTTATTTATTTTTGCTTTTGTGTCCTGAGCTTTTGGTGTGATACAAAAAAAAAATCATTACCAAAACCAATGTCCAGGAGATTTTTCTCTATGTTATCTTCTAGGAGTTCTATACTTTCTTGACTTATATTTAATTCTTTAATCCACTTTGAGGTAATTTTTGTGTAAGGTACTTAAGGGTCCAATTTCATTCTTTTTTATATGAAAATTCCAGTTTCCCAGCACCATTTATTAAAGAGACCCTCCTTTCCCTATTGTGTCCTTTTGGTGCCCTTGTCAAAAATTAGTTGATTGTAAATGTTTGGATTTATTTCTGGGGTCTCTATTTTATTCTCCTGGTCGATGTGTCTGTTTTTATGCTAGTACTATACTCTTGATTACCACAAATTTGTAACATAATTTAAAAACAGGAAGTGTGATGCCCCTAACTTTTTCTTTCTCAGAATTCTTTTGGCTGTTTTGGGTATTTTATGGTTCCATATGAATTTAAGAAAAATTAATATGGAATTTGAAGAATGCAATTGGGGTTTGATAGGAATAATGTTAAACCTGTATATTGCTTTGGTCAGTATGTAATTCTAACAATTTGAATTTTCTGATCCATGAACACAGGATATATTTCCATTTATTTGTGTCTTTTTTCATCAATGTTTTATAGTTTTCAGTATACATATATATATATATATATATATATATATATATTTTTTTTTTTTTTTTGAGTTGGAGTCTCGCTCTGTCGCCCAGACAGGAGTGCAGTGGCACGAATTGAGCTCACAGCAACCCCCACCTCCCAGGTTCAAGTGATTCTACCTCACCCTCCTGAGTAGCTGGGATTAAAAACATGTGCCATCACTCCAGGCTAACTTTTGTATTTTGGTAGAGATGGGGTTTCGCCATGTTGGCCAGGCTGGTCTCGAACTCCTGACCTCAAGTGATCTGCCCACTTCAGCCTCCCAAAGTGTTAGGATTACAGGCGTGAGCCACCGTGCCCAGCCAGTATACAGATCTTTTACCTCCTTAGTTAAACGTATTCCCAGGTATTGTTTTGATGCTACCCTAAATGGAATTAATTTCTTGATTTTGTTTCCAATTAGGGGTTGCTTTTTGTGTATAAACATGCTACTGATTTTCATATGTTGATTTTGTATCCTGCAACTTTACTGAATTCATTTATTAGTTCTAACTTTTTTTTTCTTTTTTTTTTGGTGTGGAGTCTTTTTTTCTTTTTTTTACATATGGGATTTTGTCATCTGCAAATAGAGATAATTTTATTCTTCCTTTCAGATTTGGATGCTCTTTCTTTCTTTCCTTCTTTCTTTCTTTCTCTCTTTCTTGCCTTCTTTCTTTCTTTTTTTTTTTTTTTTGCCTGATTGCTCCTGCTAGTACTTACAGTACTCTCTTAAACAGAAGTAATAAGAGTGTATATCCTTGTCTTCTGCCATATCTTAGTGGAAAAATTGATTACAATGTCAGCTGAGGTTTTTTCAGAAGTGGTCTTTATTATGTTGAGGCACTTTCCTTCTAATGCCTAAGCTCTTCAACCATTCTAAGCTTCAATATTATTATTGTAATATGATGAAAATAATGGAATTAAAGAACTGTTGTAAAGATGAAATGAGATAACATATACAAAATACTTGGTACAATGCCTAGCACACAATAAACATTAAATAAACATTAGTTATTATTATTATCATTATTATTATCACTATAGTTCTTGGAAACTAGATGGAGACACTAGGCTCAAAGTAATCAGGTGGGGTATAACATTCTGTTTCCTCCTTTTTTTGTAAGGTGAGCCATTTGAAGTGCTTTGCAGCTGGAGTTAAGACCAGAAAAAAAGTCAGTTCAAGGTCAGAGTTCTGGCCAGTCTTTACGTTGCTTAGCTCTATTTTTAAATGATGCAGGTATGATACAATTTTGTTTTAAAATTGTTTATATGTAAATAAATTTTTAATTGAGTTATAATTAACATGATGAAATGCACAGATATTAAGTATTTCATATGATGAACTTTACAGTTGTGTGCATTCCTGTAACTATTACCCAAAGCAAGATATTGTTTCTCATTGCGTAGAAAGTCCTTTGTGTTTCTTTCCAGTCAATTTTTACTCCATTCCATATCACAGCCAAAAATTGATTCTATTATGATAGATTAGTTTTGTTTGTATTTGTATTTCATGTAAATTGCATCATACAATATATACACTTTTGGGTTTGGCCTCATTGGTTTAACAAAAGTTTTTGAGATCCAGACTGGGCGTGGTGGCTCATGCCTGTAATCCCAGCACTTTGGGAGGCCAAGGCAGGCAGATCACTTTAGGCCAGGAGTTCAAGTCTAGCCTGGCCA